>NC_142945.1:28820632-28850632 GCF_046866305.1 Octopus bimaculoides | reverse complement strand
TAGGTAAAATTATACTAATGTGTCCATCTGTTTTAATTTAATTTAATTCTATGCTTTTATGCAGCTGAGGATTGCTCTGCATTTAAATTGATGTGATGATTGCATTGTTCACTTTTGCTTGAAACGATCATACTGCATTACCTCTGGATATCCTTGCTGCTTATTTTGATTCTATCTATCTATCTATTTATCTATCAATATATATATATGACTGGCTTCTTTTAGTTTCTGTCTACCAAAACCACTCACAAAGCTTTGGTTGGCCTGAGGCTATAGTAGAAGACAGTTGCCCAAGATGCCACATAGTGGGACTGAACCCAGAACCATGTGGTTGGGAAGCAAGCTTCTTACCACAAAGCCATGCCAGTGCCTATGTATGTATGCATATATATATAACACACAAACGCGCGCATGCGTTTGTGTGTGTGTGTGTGTGTGTGGATTTGTTTTGTGAGAATTTTGATCTGAAACAAATACTGTATATTGATAAGTCGTATTATCAAAAGCAATAAACATAATTAACAGCTGCTGTTTTCCCAAAAAATATGTCTTGCATACTAATCCTGTAGTCTTCTAAATAGATATATTTTCAGATTTAGATTTCCAACTGATTTCTCTGTGTTATGTTACATCTGTACAGCAAGTGTTTTGGATTATGACATGGTATAGTTTTGATGTTTATTTGTTCATTTTGCTTACTTTTGTTGTTGCCAATATTAGAACATGTGTATGTATGCACACATGTGTATGCATGTGTGTGTATGCATGCATGTGTATGCCTCTCTATATGTGTGTATGCCTCTGTATGTGTGTATGCAGCTTTCTATGTGTGTGTGTGTGTGTGTGTGAGTGCGCATGTGTCTTTCTATCTGTGGTGGCTGACTTCAGTTGGTTTTAGCTTTATTATATCCTTATTCTTCTGTGGTGGTGGATTCTAGTTAGGGTTCATTTCATTTTTCTATTAAATATGTGTATGGGGTGTGTTTCCTGAGATTTGATGTTGTTTAATTTAAATGTCTAGAAAGGATCTTTACTTCAATATTTTCTATTGATCCATTGTGCTGTTACTGTATGGAATGTTGATAATGAATGTTTGCTCCTTAATCATCCTGTAATCCTTGTACTCAAACTATGGGTAATTTCTCCTATAAAGGCTGTGGTGGTTTCCCCTCATTGCCTTCTTATGAATCTCATGTTGTGTCTACATTTCTAGTGTTTCAGTTTATCACTGGTTATGTTGTGCACAATCAGCAGTTGTTGCCAGTGCAAAGAATTTTCTTAAATGAATATGGCTTACATAGTAGTTACTTGATGGATCAGCCTATTTCTTTCTACTACTCTAGTGTTTAAGTTTTGTGTCATATAATGATTTACTAAATTTATAGACTAATTTCCCTCTGGATGTAATATTGATGAATATCAAATCTTGTAATTTGTTTTGCAATAACAGGAGTTTTCCTAGTCCAGCTTTAATCTTTTTATCTTTCTAATCTGTTCCAGAATTTTCTCAGCTACATAGAGCAGATTCCATTTGCATTGTTGTTGATGCACTATATACATTTCATTTCCATTAAAACATCAACCTTAAAAACACATACATTTTCCACAAACTCTTTTCCAGAAAACTCTTGCCAATTTGCATCAAAACCATGCCCAGAGACAATGTTTTGGTACCAAAGGACAAAACTCTTAACCCTGTATGGTTTGTTTCATCATCTGTTTCACAGTAGCCACAAACCAGATATGTCTGTGCACCTCCAACTATAGAGAGCAGTCACTATATTTCATTTCATAACAGCTACCTCTGATGAGTGCACGGTTACATAATCAGACTGATATAACCCGCACATGAATGGAATTCTCTCTCCTTAGCATAGAACATTGTGCATAGAAAAATTTTTTAAATTTTTCTGTGTCTACACTCCCTAATTTCTGGTGGAAGTGGGAAGAATTTTCAAATGTGCCAGCTGGTTTTTTGAAACAGATCACAAGCCTCAACCAGTCTGATGAGTTTCAGCTTTTTCACACTCCGTAAAAAATTAAATTTGTAAAAATGCCAGTATCAGACTTAAACTGAAAATTAAATGCATTTATAATGAATCAGTAATGTGTGTGTGCATGTGTAAGAGAGAGAGAGAGAGAGAGAGAGAGAGAAAGAGAGAGAGAAAGAGAGAGAGAAAGAGAGAGAGAGAGTATGTGTGTGTTTAAGAGTGGATGAATGAATGTATATGTGTGTATGTCTGTGCACACACACACACACACACACACACATAGCATAAGAAGATATTTGCTGACTGTGCCACTGTGTAATACTAATACATTGGACAAGTGTCTTCTACTATAGCCCTGGGCTAACTAAAACCTTGAGAGGGTTTTTGTATATTTTATATATGTATACATGAATGTGTGTGTATTTGTGTGTGTGTGTGTGTTTGTCTTCACATCATCCAATGATGGTAAGTCTCCAGACTTCTGTGGAAATTTGGAAGCAAGTGAGAGTTGGTGACAAGAAAGAAAATCTAGCCCTAAAAAATCTGTCCCAACAAATTCCATATGGCTCATGCAAGCATGGATAAATTAGAAGTAAAAGTGATGCAGGTCACTTGAGAGCTGTACTGGTAACATGTAACCCTGTGTGACTTGTTGCATGGTCAGATCATGGCTGACTAAACTGGCAGCCTGTCAAGTTTGCATGGAGAGAAGGGTGATTTTGGACACCCAGAGTGATGAAAAATATATATTACTGTAATTGAATTAATAATCTGATCAAAAGAACGTTTTATTATCTCTGATTCCTTACAGTTTGTCAAGCTAAAGCAAATTGAATCTGAAACTGCAAATGATTCTGTAGTTGGGTTAAATACATTTTTAACACAATGAAGTATGACCCAGAAAACGGGTTTATTTTGTTAGTTTTTATCAAAATTTCAATCTGTGTGCAGAAAAATCTAGAACACTTTAACCCTTTAGCATTCAGATAACTCTGCCAAATAGAATGCTTATTTATTTACATTGTGTTGAATTAATAATGCATCATATCGCTTTGAGATTTCAGCCAAATGCAAAGACTGCTAACATTAACTTCTTTGTTGATAAAATTAAGAAACAAACAAAGGTTTACAACCCAACATTGAAAAAAATGCAAAAGATATATATATATATATATATATATATATATACACATACATAGGTGTAGGAGTGGCTGTGTTGTAAGTAGCTTGCTTACGAACCACATGGTTCCAGGTTCAGTCCCACTGCGTGGCACCTTGGGCAAGTGTCTTCTACCATAGCCTCGGGCCGACCAAAGCCTTGTGAGTGGATTTGGTAGACGGAAACTGAAAGAAGCCCGTCGTATATATATGTATACATATATGTGTGTGTGTGTGTGTATGTGTATGTTTGTGTGTCTGTGTTTGTCCCCCCAACATTGCTTGACAATCGATGCTGGTGTGTTTACGTCCCTGTAACTTAGTGGTTCGGCAAAAGAGACCGATAGAATAAGTACTAGGCTTCCCAAGAATAAGTCCTGGGGTCGATTTGCTCAACTAAAGGTGGTGCTCCAGCATGGCTGCAGTCAAATGACTGAAACAAGTAAAAGAGTAAAAAAGAGTAAAGAGTATATATATATATATAAAACAATCGTGAATTCAATTCCTAGTGGTGCGTTAGGTTCTTGAGCAAAACACTCTGTGATCACTTCAACACCTGATGCATGGTACACAACACAACTGTTCAGACAACATCAATGTGATGGAGAGAGTGAGCTAATGTGCAGCACAAACATTTAATCACTATAAACAACTCATTTGTGCAGGAGCTGAATGCTCATATGTCGACTTCGACAGGAGAGTCCATCATATATATATATATATATATATATATATCACTTAAAAATGGATGAACTTGTAAGAGAAGCAGACCCAGGAAAACACAAGAGGAAGTAATGAAAGCTGATCTCAAGATGCTGAATGTTAAGGTGGAGCTGATAAAGGATAAAGTTGATTGATGATTTGCTATGCTTGAAAAGACCCATTCATTACAGCAGAAATGATATCTTAAAACCATCTTGGGTATGCCTATATGTGGGGGCCCTGTTACCCTCCTCTCTCTGCCTTGTCCAAACACTTCCCCCATATTACATCCCTGACACCAATCACTTCTTTGTCTATAGTACTCTTCAGCTGCTGTAATCAGCTAAGAGCAGAATAGGTACATTACAACCCCCACTTCTTGGAACTACTTTCATTTCTCATCATAATCCCTACCTACACTATTTCCATCAATCACTGCCTTTTCTGCCTTCGACCATTACTCTCCCCTGCCATACTCCATTCTTAACACCTCTTTTAATTGCTATCACTCCTAATGCCCTCTCACATCTACCATCACACTTCACTTGCCATATTCCGTTGAGTCACTCCTGTATCCCTTACCATCATTCACTACATACATGCCTTCCCTCCAACCATGCAATCCACTGTATCTTGAGACGCTCTGGCATCCCACCATCACTTCCATCCTTCCAATTACTCAGCCTCATATCTCTCTTACAAGCCACCTGGGCTTGTTCTTCCATGACACTCGAGCAAATCAACATCATGCATAGAACTATCAACCCTCCTCCTCTC
The DNA here is from genome assembly GCF_046866305.1 of Octopus bimaculoides. NCBI lineage: Eukaryota > Metazoa > Mollusca > Cephalopoda > Octopoda > Octopodidae > Octopus > Octopus bimaculoides. The sequence goes on along the minus strand of NC_142945.1, from coordinate 28,846,004 downwards.
AAATACTAAGCCCCTCATAGAGTTGAGGGGCTTTTTCCTTCTTCTTCCTCTTCTCTCCAACTTTTATTTTCTTGTTTTGCAAGTTACTTGACAACTTCACCAGTGCTGGTTGCATGAAAAGAAGCTGTAAAGTGGCCAGCATTAGGAACAGCATCCAGCTATAAAAACCATGATAAAACTGACACAGGATCTCAATGCAGCCTTATGGCTCTTCATGCTGTCGAACCATCCAACCCATGTCAGCATGGTAAACAGACATTAAACGATGATAATGACGATGATGATGTATGTATGTATGTATGTATGTATGTATGTATGTATAGACTAAAATGCCATAACTGTGGCAAATTGAAACATTTTCATAGATATTGTAGAGGAATTCCTGATAATTCTGAACGGGTTTATGATGTGAGAAACAACGTAAAATGATGATAACATAGACAAAAATTACATAACACTAACGGCTAATTATATATCAATTCAAGTCATCGTCATCATCATCATCATTTAACGTCTGTTGTCCACGCTGGCATGGATTGGACAGTTTGACCAGAGCTGACAAGTTGAGGAGCTGCTCCAGACTCCAGTCTGATTAGGCATGGTTTCTACAGTTAGATGCCTGTCCTAATGCCAACCACTTTACAGAGTGTGCTGGATGCTTTTACAACTGCTTTTATTTAGTGCCACATGGGTGCTTTTACATGGTGTCACATGGTCACTTTAACGTGGCACCACATGGATGTTTTTAAAGATCTTAATGAAATCTTCATCTATAAATAATTGTGAAATTTTTAAAGAGCTATATGTGGGTGCCAGGTATTTCATAATTATTGGTTCATCCAAAAGACAGTTACCAACAGATGTTAAACTATGATGTGGCTGTTAACAGTTATCAACTAATGTTAAGCTATGTAGAAGTAATAAGTTTTGATGGCTGGAATTATGAAATTATGAGTGTAGAAAAATAGAACAAGGTTAATTACTAAAAGTCATGTGTTTGTTTTTTAAAAGGCATTGGTTAAGTGTTTCAGGTATTTTTTCTAACCTTGATAAAACAACATCAACAATTTGAAGATAGAAGGAACTTGAATTTGTTCTGTGAAGCCACTTCACAATCTCCTAATGCAAGATACAAGAATTAATTTTCAAATTTAGGAAAACTGTAAATTATGACATCATAAACTTATTTCAGATTTGAGAATACTATTTGTTTAGGTAAGAAAAACAAAATAGAAACCTTAGAATGTGCACTGATTATAAAGTTTATGTCAAGAAAAGTCAAACATATTCTTATCTTACTTCAAATATTGAAACAGCATTTACAAATATGTTGCATGCTAAGAATTTCTTCTCTACTTTAGACTTGAAGAGCACTTATTGGTAAAATGAATTGGACTAAGAGTCAAGAAAGCTGTGTGCTATAAATACAAGTGGTGGTCTTTATTTAGTAAATCAGCTGTAAATGAGATTAAAGAACAGTTGTTCTATATTCCAGCATTGCATAGAATCACTATTTAAAGTGCATAAAAGGTGTTTTTATATACCAAGATGGCATTTTGGTTTATGCTTCTTGAGAATAACATATGTTACAAGCATTGATTTCATAGAAGTGAATATTTCAAAGGACTTTTAGAAAAGGTAATGGACTATTGTGTTCCAAATCAAAGGAAGATATTTCAAGATATTTCAACTTGATATATATTATTATTGAAGATTTATTTCCAACTTTTCTAATATCAAAGCTACTGCTGATGTAAAAGAAAGTTTTATAAGACAGCATATGACTACACTAAGACACTTTAACCAGTTTTCCTATATTTTGATAATTTTGAATTGATAAAGACATTTTTCTAACAGTTAATGCATCACAAAACGTGCTGACATATTACTCGAGGAAGGTGGGTTAAGTGTTTATATCAGACAAGCATTAGAGTCTTACAACAGCCACAGGAGTAATAAAAATGACTTGAATCATGGCAGCTTATGCAACCCATCACAGCTTAAAAAACATGTATGTATAATATATATAAATAATATATATACATATGTATGTATAACATATATAGTATACATAAATATATATATATATACACACACACACACACACACATATACATATATATATAGTATATATAAATGTATATATATACATATGTATGTATAACATATATATAGTATACATAAATATATATATATATAAATATATATATATATATATATATATATATATATATATATATATATACACATACATATATATATATAGTATATATAAATGTTTAATATACATACATATATATCATCATCGTCATCATCATTGTTTAACGTCTGCTTTCCATGCTAGCATGGGTTGTAACGATTTGACTGAGGACTGGCGAACCTGATGGCTGCACCAGGCTTCAATCTGATCTGGCAGAGTTTCTACAGCTGGATGCCCTTCCTAATGCCAACCACTCCAAGAGTGCAGTGGGTGCTTTTATGTGCTACCTGCACGAGGGCCAGTCAGGTGGTATTGGCAATGGCCATGCTCAAAATGGTTTTTGTAGGTGCCACCTGCACAGGAGACAGTCCAGCGGCACTGGCAACAACCTCGCTCAAATGTCTTTTCACGTGCCACCAGCACAAGTGCCAGTAAGGCGACGCTGGTAACGATCCCGCTCAAATGGTGCTATTTACATGTCACTGGCACAGAAACCAGACAGCTGCTCTGGCAATGATCACACTAGGATATATATATATATATATATATATATGTGCGTGTGTGTGTGTGTGTGTGTGTGAAGGCGCATGGCTCAGTGGTTAGAACATCGAGCTTACGATCGTGAGGTTGTGAGTTCGAATCCTAGACTGGGCTGCATGTTATGTGCAAGACACTTTATTTCACACTGCTCCAGTTCACTCAGCTGTAGAAATGAGTTGTGATGTCACAGGTGCCAAGCTGTATCGGCCTTTGCCTTGGATAACACTGGTGGCGTGGAGAGGGGAGGCTGGTATGCACAGGTGACTGCTGGTCTTCCATAAACAACCTTGCCAAGACTTGTGCCTGGGAGGGTAACTTTCTAGGTGCAATCCTATGGTAAGTCATGACTGAAGGGGGTCCAAAATATATATATATATATATATATATATATTTATAGAGAGAGGGGGGAGGGGAGAGAGGGGGAGAGGGGAGAGAGGGGGGAGAGAGAGAGAGAGAGAGAGGAGGGAGCCAGTCTAAAGCTGACTCTCCCAGAAGAGCTGATGAATAACATTGCGAAGAGGACAGTAGTATACAGAACGTTGTCTATGTTCTCGAGCAAGACAGAGTTTACCCCAACAGAAGAAATAGAGGAATGCCTCGAAAAAGTTAAAAAATTGACCACATTCTATACACATGGAAGAAAGTATGGCACAGTGGAAGTAAGGTTTGGCAATGAAGAAGATGCCATAAACCACTCCATGAACCCGTTACGAACAATGAAATGGATACTACTCCCGACGTACTGTGGCAAATGCGTTGCCAGAGTGAGAGTTGGAAGAGTGCCCCCCAAAATTAAGGAAGAATGGCTGGTGGTAATCATAACACACGATATAAAGGAGGGGGTGGAAATCCTCAAGATAACGAGGACCCAAAAGGTCAATTGGTGGGGATATGGCCTCAAAGTGACCATGCAGTTGTCTTTGGAGGACTTGCATAGTGTAGCGGAGGAAAAAGTACTCCCGGAAGACACCAGACTTCGAATAACAGTAGAATGAAGACCACCAACCTGCTGCCTATGCAGTAAAAAAGGGCACATGAAAGCAAGATGTCCCGAGAAGGAAAATGAAGAGGAGAAGAAAAGTGAAGAAAACAATACCGAAGAGGTAGTACCAATAAAAGAGACAGATAGAGTGAAGGAACCCTTCATAGAAGTAAACATGAGGAAGAGAAAGGAACAGGTGAATTCTCCCCCAGACAGTCAAAAAAGGCTAAAAGAGATTGTGATGGAAGAAAAGAGAAATAGGTGCGAAACACCAACAGAAGTAGTAGTGAAAGAAGGCACACAGAAAAAACAGCATAGCAACAGGTAGAAAGAGGAAGCGTTTATAAAATTGGTTATGAATGTTTCTGCACGCCCGGACAGATCAGGACAGGAGCCGAAGCAAGCAGAAGTGAAAAAGAAGAGATACAAGTGACATTTAATCACGTATACCAAAAGTAGAGAAATAGAGAAAAAGATTGTAAAATATAAATCAGTAATAAGAGTAAAGCTGCCACCAGGAAAACACCCGGAAAACACTAAAGGAATAGTCATAGATAGAGAGAGACTCGAGAAATTGAGAGAGATGTTTGGAAGTTACATGGACCTGCTGAGGGTTGAAGTCGAGTTTGACAAGTTCCCACCGGTCATGGAATTAGAAGATTTGAAACGCTTTATGAACGTTTAAAAGCAAGTGAGTAAAATTTGTGTTTCATAAAAAAAAAAGGAGGAAAAAATAGATTGTTAAATAATTTAAAGGAAAAAGAAAAAGAGCAATCCCAAAAAAGAAAAGACTGTAAGAATGTTTAATTGTAAAAAAGAAATCATGGTTTCATCTCGGAGCGGGACCGAGAAAACTGTTTCATATTCATTGTAATTTAATTCATTTTATATTCATTCTTTCATTTGTTTTCTGTTCCCGCATATATATATATATATATATATATATATATATATATATATATATATATATATATATATATATATATATATATATATATATATATATATATATATATATATATATATATATATATATATATATATATATATATATATATATATATATATATATACATATATACATACATACATACATACATACATACATACATACATACATACATACATACATACATACATACATACATACATATATATATATATATATATATATATATATATATATATATATATGTATGTATGTATGTATATATACACACATACATATATAGGTGTAGGTGTGGTTGTGTGATAAGAATCTTACTTCCCAACCACATGGTTTAGGGTTCAGTCCCACTGCATGGCACCTTGGGCAAGTGTGCTCTACTATAGCCTCAGGCTGACCAAAGCCTTGTGAGAAGATTTGGTAGACAGAAACTGTAAGAAGCATACATACATACATATATAGAAAAAAATTAAGGTACTCAGAAATCTGGATGTTTGTACATTTACAGATTTTTATTAATGTCACATGTTTTATAAATTAAATAAAGCGCTTTTCACCTAATCATGTAGGATTGTCAAATTGTTTTGAGCCAACCTTGTGGTGGGGTCTCTTTATATAGTTTATTGAGTGTGTAGGGGTGGAGAGAGAGATATATAGGATAGTAAGAGAGGGTGAGGAATGTATGTATGTATTTATATGTCTGCATATGTGGGTGTGTCTTTGTTTGTTCCCCCATCACTACTTGACAACTGGTGTTGGTGTGTTTACATCCCTGTAAATTAGCAGTTCAGCAAAAGAGATTGATAGAATAAGTACTAGGCTTGAAAACTAAGTACTGGGGTCAATTTGTTTGACAAAAAACCTTCAAGGTGGTGCTCCAGCTTGGCCACAGTTAAATGACTCAAACAAATAAAAGAATAAAAGAATATATATATATATATATATATATATATAAGTAATTAGTGGGGCTACTGGAAGACCTTATGTCTGGCAACAGTATTCTGCACAATGCCATACAAGCAAAAGTCGTGATTGTCAGACAATTTCTACGACCATATCAGCCATAATATCTGGTCACCTAACTCCCCCAGACTGCAACCCCCTTGTGTGGGTCGCAGTTGAGTGAGAGACCAACAAAACTCTTTGTAACACCAAAGATGAACTGAAGGCAAGGATTATGGCAGCATCCACCAATTTAAACAAGGAGACCATCCAGAGGAGTTGCAGGATATTCTGAAGTGGTCTGGAGGCTGCAGTTGAAGCCAATGGTTATTTTATTGAATAAATTTACATATTTTTATGTAATTTTGGTAAATATATCTGTTAAAATGAGATGTCAGTGTTATTTTCATTTTTGTGTAATTTAGATGACAATATATTCACTGCACTCTGTGTACATATATATATATTTATATATATATATATATATATATATATATATATATATATAAACACACACACACATATCTATGCATATGTGTGTGTATACACACACACACACACATGCATACACACACACATACACACATATATATATCATCATCAGTTAATGTGTGTTTTCCATGCTGGCAGAGGTTGGATCTGGCAAGCTAAACAGCTGCACCGGGCTCCAGGCATTTGTTTTGACTTGGTTTCTACAGCTGGATGTCCTTTCTAACACCAACTACTTTACAGAGTGCACTGTGTATTTTACATGGCACTGACACTGATGCTCTTTTATGTAGCACTGGCATGGTAGTGGGCAGCAGACTGTTAGAAAAAATGTTGAGATTTTATGCTTTAATCTAGAATTGGCTCACTAGTCTCTACAATTTCTTTTCTCAAAGATGTGAATGCCACCAGCTGTACTTCTCAATGAAGTACTTAACAAGTAGTCATTTTATTTCAGTATAACTTTGAAACTGGCAAAACCATTAGCATATTGGGAAAAATGCTTAGTGGGATTTCGTCCATCTTCAGAGTAAGAGTTTAAATTCCTCCAAGGTCAACTTTTCCTTTCGTTCTTTCAGGGTTGATAAAATAAGTACCAGTTGAGCACTGAAGTCAATGTTATCAACTTACACCCATCTCTGAAGTTGCTGGCCTTGTGCTCAAATTTGAAACTAAGATAGCTAGTCAATAAAATGGAAAAATAATATTAAACTTCAACTGATATTTTTCACCCACATCATATTCATTCTTACTTTACTTTTTAATGTACAGTGAATTAAATACTTTCACCTACCTTGACATACACACATATATACATATCAAAAAGTATGCATGATTTGAGACTAGGATGCCTACTCTCACCCACCATTCCCAATAAGCTTCTAAAATGCATCATTAAAGAAACTGAAAGTCTTGGCTCATAAAAGTTTGGTGTTCATTGATGTGCTCTACAAAGATATTTGATATGTTAAGCTTAATATTCACAATCTTTAACAAATTGAAAATATCCACTAAACAAATAAATATAAAAATGGGTCATGAAAATAAATGGTGTGATGTGCAGCAAGTTGCTATCACTTAGCAAAGAAAGTATCATATTGGATGATTCTGGAATAGAATACATCACAGAATTTATGTTTCTTAGCAGTACAGAACCAAATAGATCAGAAGACATGAAAAATGCATCTCACTAGCATCTATGGTGTTTAGAAGAGACAAATAAATACACACACACACATACATACATATACACACACTCACACATAAATAAGTTTGTGTGTGTGTGTGAGTGTGTGCACACATGTGCGTATGTGTGTATGCGCATGCGTGTGAATGTATATATGTGCATCAGGTTGAGTCAAAATTCTTTTCAGATTTTCACTGATGATTTTTGGTAACACGCATCATGATATGGTATCATTAATTTGATACAACTTGTTTATTCTTTATTTTCATACATAAGATATGAAAATTAATTGTTTATCCTTTATTTTACAAATCTGATAATAAATGGTGAAAACATTGTAATTAGAGCCATTTTACACTATCTAGCAGCAAAAAAAAAAAAAAATTAATGATGTGGAAGGCCTAGGAATTGTCAACAAATGTCTGGCACAAAACTAGTTCAGGTGTTGCAAGGAAGTTAGTTGGTGAATAGATCATCTTCTAGGTTTTACCTTGCCTGTTTACGCATGTTTAAAATGTTATCTGAGCTTGCTACTGAAACAGTTGTAATAAATTTTAAACCACATTTGTGTTCTTTGATACCTATGCCATACCTGGAATCAACCTTGAGTCAGATCTATAATTTATATTGGATTTACTGTATATATATATATATATATATTTGTATACATATATATACATACATGTATATATACATCGTGTGCACACACTCACACAAACTTATCTATGTGTGAGTGTGTGTATATGTATGTATGTATGTGTATGTGTGTGTGCATATATAAATTGATTTTCAAACCTTGTTGGGTTCTCATTAGAGGCATCTACATCATTCTGACAGTCTCCAGAGAAACATGTAACCAAACTGTTTATATACTCAACAAATGCAGCAGTTACTCTTTGAAGGGGTCCCTAATTTGCATACCGAAAATGTTTAACACTATAAATACCAGCGGCCTGTCGGGGATTGTAGTCCACACAGCATCGAGGTATGATATGATAAATATGTAACATGATGTGTATATATATATATATATATATGTGTGTGTATATATATATATATATATATATATATATATATATAATAATATTATTAGGGACAAAATCCAAAATTACAGGTAATTTTCATCGATGAGTTCTTGAAAATTGGTTATTTTCCCTAAAACTATATATATATATATATATATATATATAATAATATTATTAGGGACAAAATCCAAAATTACAGGTAATTTTCATCGATGAGTTCTTGAAAATTGGTTATTTTCCCTAAAACTATATATATATATATATATATATATATATATATATATATATATATATGTATATATGTATATATGTATATATATATATATATATATATATATATATATATATATATATATATATATATATGTATATATGTATATATGTATATATATATATATATATATATATATATATATATATATATATATATATATATATATATATATATATATATATATATATATATATATATATATATATATATATATATATATATAGGCGCAGGAGTGACTGTGTGGTAAGTAACTTGCTTACCAACCACATGGTCCCGGGTTCAGTCCCATTGCGAGGTATCTTGGACAAGTGTCTTCTACTATAGCTTCGGGCTGACCAAAGCCTTGTGAGTGGATTTGGTAGATGGAAACTGGAAGAAGCCCATTGTATATGTATATATATGTATATGTATGTGTGTGTATATGTTTCTGTGTCTGTTTGTCCCACCCAACATCGCTTGACAACCGACGTTGGTGTGTTTATGTCCCCATAACTTAGCGGTTCGGTAAAAGGGACCGATAGAATAAGTACTAGGCTTACAAAGAATAAGTACTGGGGTTTATTTGCTCGACTAAAGGGGGTGCCCCAACATGGCCACAGTCAAATGACTGAAACAAGTAAAAGAGAAGTACAATCTATCCTATTGCTGCCACCAGGGGTATGCCCTAGTGGTAAATTTCAAGCCACTGGACCCTACAACCCAGATATACCACCTGCACCACTTACACCAAGATCACTGTCAACAACCATGAGCAGGACTGCGAATAACCAATCCCCAGTGCTTGTTCATGCCTGCCTTCTCACATACTCTCACTCCTTGTACATACCCTCACAAGTATATATACACGTGCACACACACATACATATGCACGCACACACACACACACACACACATGGATGTGGAAGTGCACCCTGTGTGTGTGCTTGTATACACACACACACTTATATATACGTATATGTATGTGTGTGTATGTGTGTATTTATGCATATATGTGTATGTGTGCGTATATGTGTGTGTGCGTATATATATATATATATATATGTTGTATGTGCATATGTGTATGTACACCTATGCACACATCCACACTCACACATAAATACAGACACACACACACACATAGACATATAAGCACATATACACACATATACGTATATACTTGTACATCCACACACACACACATATACGTATATACTTTCACATCCACACAAACACATCACACCACCCCTTCCTACTTCCTCTCCAATCACATGACCGAATTCCTGTCTACCACATGGTTGACTTCCTGTTCATCATGCAGTATTTTCCATGTAATTGTTGTTGCTGAAATACCAACATCAAACCTTTCTCGACAAATTGCAGCCCATCTACTGGTTATAACATTTGACTTTCTCGAATTGATCTCTCATTCAAATTTCTGATGGCTGAGGATTAGCATCACACTTTGAAATTTAAAGTACCAAGGAATTTGAATCAAACTCTTTTGATCCATACATGTAACTCCCAATAAATGTGTTGAGCGCCCTTCTTTTGTTTGTCCACTCACTTGTGTATATGTATGAATGTATGTATGTATGCATGTATGTATGTATGTATGTATGTATGTATGCATGTATGCATGCATGTATGTATGTATATGTGTACATGCGCATGCATGCATATATGTATGTATGTATGTATGTGAGCATTTACGTATGTAAGTGGGTAGGCATGGCCGCATGTGTGTATATGTGTATGTACATGTAAATGTATGTTTATGTACTGATATGTGTGTCTGTTCAAGTTGTATATATAACTGTTACTCCGTCAAAGGAGCATATATATGTTCCTTTCAGCCCCCACCCCGTTTAACGGTGAATACATACAATGTCTTAGATACGTACATGCAAACATAAAACTACCTATACATATGTACAAGCACTTACAATCATATAAACACGTATACACACACATATATACGTATAATCTTACAGTATACACATATATACGTTTATCTATCTACACATACATACATACATACCTACATACATAACACATACACATATGAACATGCATATACACACTCATACCCACAAACACATGCTAAAATACACATATGTACATACATATAAATGTATGTACACTCATAAAACTATATATAATTACATATACATATATTAATATCATGCATCTTAACATGTATGTGTACAGTTGTGGAAATTAACTGCCCAGCGAATGTTAACATAAAGTTGAAGATCAGTGAAAAAGAGAATACCGATGCTGAACAATTGAGAAATCTGCAGTTACTCTATCCAGATTACAAGTTCACGCTTATACCTGTAATTATTGAGGCCCTGAGATATGTAACACACTGCCTAAATACCAATCTTGAGAAATTAGGCTTCTCAAAAGCAGAAAGGAGAAAGCTAATTTGAAGACTACAGATCCAATCCATCACTGGAACTGTAAAAACCTGTAAAACTTTCCAGAAGTTTATCATTTAAATATATATCAGTATATCTAAATATGCAAAGAGAATATATAAAGCAAAACATACAAATTTCCATGTATACACACATACACACATACATACATACATACATACATACATACATACATACCCTGTTGTTGATGTTGAAATTCCAATGAAGGAGCTTAACAGTTTTTATGTGTTCTTGAATGGCTTACAAACATCTACGCTGCAATTGTTTTTGTTTCAGCACACGATCTCAGATCAAGTCACTTGCTATGGAAGTACATCTCCAAAATTTTTTTCAATCATTGAGAATAAATGCCAGCCATGACCTTCTCAGGTTCCCCCAATATTTCAATTTCTAAACAGAAACAATCAGGAGCAGGGAGTGGGATTGCAAAATATTCATAATTTCTCAAATTTTCTTTTTTATAGCATATAAATGTATTTATGGGTGGGGAAGAATATTGGAAAAAATCAGTACATGTGAGAATGATAAAGAAATGAGGAAGGTTGCATTTAGATGTGCTAGAAACAACAGCCAAATCACTCACTTTTCCCTCTGAAATATTAACAATTTTTGAAAATCTTTTGCCAAAAATGCTTTTCCTAAGGTTTTGGAGTTCAAAACAAAAATGGCCAAAATATGATGAAGGAGGAGGTATGAAAAAAAAGAGTTTTCAAAACTTTTTCATACAAAGATGTCCCGCCTCCGACCAACTCCATCATTTCGAAGGCTGTGGCTTCAAAAAAATGGGGGAAATCCCTGAAAAAAATGTTCCCCCACAAATTTCCTTATAATTATAATCTATGCTGTTCGAAAGGGATTTGTATAAATTTTCATTAAAAGATATCCATCTTCCTGAAAGTTATGAGGAAAAAAAGTCAGATCGTGTGAATTTTCCAAAACTCTTCTCTCCACCCCCCTGAAAAATTATTTTCTATAAATCCCCATATACTCTGAAGCTACAACATCTAAGCGGTATTTGTAGAAAATTTTGTTAAAATGTATCCATTTTTCTGGATGTTATAAGGCATATACATCTGTAGTAATACCCTTTTATTTATACGATTTTTTTCATTTCATGTTTATTTCATACATTGTTTGCAATGTTCTTTCACTACCCCCCCTTTCTCTCATACACACACACTGCAAAGTTTACAGATGAGCTGCTGAATTGAAATCTCTATGTTGTTTTGAGGGGAAGGTAAAACTTGACAAACTGCTTCTCTCTCTGTTGTTGGACTACCATGATGTTTGTTTACAAAAGAAAGATTATGACTATGATGAAATAATGAAAGCAATCTTTGTGATGAAATAATGAAAGCAATATTTACTAAGCAAGTGAGCACTATTATACAAAGAAATAATTAGACGTAAAATATAAAAATTATTAGAATTTTGAATCAAATGTGAAAATATTATCAAGTGGCTAGTGGAAAACTGCCCAGAGGTCTTTCTGCTAGTGTATATAATATATACTTATATATGTATATAATATATGCACATATAAAACCACCTTGGCAATGCTTGTCCATGACAGTGTCTGCCCCACCCCCACATCCATCCTCTCCTTCTCCTGTCAACCTTTCGTCCCCACATTTCATCCCCTAACACTCATCACTTCTCCATCACCTGAGAGCAGAATAGGCACATACTACTACATTCCCCCAACTTCCTCAGTTGTCTATCTCCACCCAAAACCACTTCCATTAGCTTCTTTTGCCTACTGTCTCCACCAATCACTTCCTTTCTGTGCTTTCTCTCTCCTGTGCTGTTCTCCATTGTAAAGACTTCAGTTATCTGCTATCACCCTCAATGCCCTCATACATCTACTGCAATCCCTGCCTCTAAGCTTCTCCTGTATTTCTCTCCAGCATTTGCTACAATCATCTCAATACTGCCCCCCCCCCACCTTCAATACTATTCCCCACACCCAGTTGAGGGGATTTTGTCTTGCAAGGTGCTTGGTGACCCTGTTGGTGCTGGTATCACTTAAAAAGCACTGGTGCTGGTACTTAAAAATCACCCAGTACACTCTGTAAAGTGGTTGGCATTAGGAAAGGCATCCAGCAGTAGAAACCATGTCAAAACAGACAATGTAGTCTGGTGCGGTTCCCAGTCTTGCCAGCTCTTGTCAAACTCATGCCAGCATGGAAAATTGACATTAAGCAAAGATGATGATGATGATGTTGATATGTGTGTGTGGGTGTGTATGTGTGTGTAGGTATGTATGTATACACACACACACACACACACACATATATGAGGGAATCCTATGATGGATACCTCTTGTGTTTAAATGTACAGTGTATTTATATGAAGAAAAATATATAGTCTATGGACTAAACTTTTACACGCTAGGCCACTGGCAGTAGAAATTTCTAATATTTTTATTACCCTTCGATATTATTAATTATATATATATATATATATATATATATATATATAGTTCAAAAACACAATAACAAAAAAACAAAAAAACAACAAAGTGAGGACGTGATATGGATAGTATTATTGGACGCTCAGGAAAGGAAAGAGAGAGTGTATGACGTTTCGAGAGTGTATGACGTTTCGTACATATATACAATTTATCTATTCATTCTTAACACATTCTGGCAGATTCAAACATGTTTTACAGCAATGGGGAACACCTCCCTTTAGTCAATGTTTGTTCATAACAAACATGATTTACCAGATTAAGGAGACTTTGAGACACCATGGTGTTTCAATCTTGTTGTTGTCTTCTCATTTGAAGCTACCTTGCTGGACTTATGAATCTAACAAGAGCACAAGCTCTCATGTATAGGAATCAGCAAACAAATTATTTGCCAATGCATGCTGATGTCTCCCAAAGAGATAATAATTTACATAGAACAGTGAGAATCCAAGCAATAATGTATCTATCCATTCTTAATACATTCTGGCAGATTTGAATGTGAATATCTGATCACTGTTGTATTTAATCCAGTAGGGTAGCTTTCATTGAAAAGACACACAATGAGGTCAATACACTAGTGTTTCAAAATCTCTTTTCACTGGTGAATCATGAGAATTATAAACACACATTGTATAAAGTGGGGAGGTGTTCACTGATGACAATAAGACAATAATGGTTAGATATTCATCTTCAAATCTACCAGAATATATTAAGAATGATAACATGAAATCTTTCGAGTGGGATCGTTGCCAGTCCCCCTGGACTGGCTCATGTGCGGGCGACACATGATAACTTTCGAGCGAGATCGTTGCCAGTGCCCCTGGACTGGCTCTTGTGCGGGTGACACATGAAATGTTTCAAGCGGGATCGTTGCCAGTGCCCCTGGACTGGTTCATGTGCGGGCGACACATGAAATCTTTCGAGCGGGATCGTTGCCAATGCCCCTGGATTGGCTCATGTGCGGGCGACACATGAAATCTTTCGAGCGAGATTGCTGCCAGTGCCCCTGGACTGGCTCTTGTGCGGGTGACACATGAAATGTTTTGAGCGGGACGGGATCGTTGCCAGTGCCCCTGGACTGGTTCATGTGCGGGCGACACATGAAATCTTTCGAGCGGGATCGTTGCCAGTGCCCCTGGGCTGGCTCTTGTGCGGGCGACACATGAGGTTTTTCGAGCGAGATCGTTGCCAGTGCCCCTGGACTGGCTCTTGTGCTGGTGACACATGAAATTTCTTCAAGCGAGATCGTTGCCGGTGCCCCTGAACTGGCTCTTGTGTGGGGTTGTTGTAGGATTTTCGAGCGAGATCGTTGCTGGTGCCCCTGGACTGGCTCTTGTGCGGGTGACACATGAGGTTTCTCGATCGAGATGAGCGTGGCCGCTGCCAGTACCGCCTGACTGGCCTTCGTGCGGGTGACACGTAAAAGCACCCACTACACTCTCTGAGTGGTTGGCGTTAGGAAGGGCATCCAGCTGTGGAAACACTGCCAAATCAGATTGGAGCCTGGTGTAGCCATCTGGTCTCACCAGTCCTCAGTCAAATCGTCCAACCCATGCTAGCATGGAAAGCGGACGTTAAACGACGACGACGAAATGCCTTATTGATAAGATTCTTGCACTTCATGAATCATTCTGTATACGTATAACTATTTACACACACCCACGTGTGTGTGTGTGTAGTGGAAATACTGAGAAAATGTGGAAAAATGCATCAAAATTTTCTTTCATACACATATATTCAAATATGAATTAAAAGTAGCTTGAGCAGCATCGGACTTCATTTCGGGTATGCAGTTTTGACAAGTCACAAAAACGATGAATCAGCAATGTCTATCACCCATTCTTTTAAATCTCACCAAAAACGTTCAATATTTTGTGTGTGGATGTGTGGATGTGTGCATGAGTAGTATCAACAAAATATTCGTTGTGGTTTATCATGTAATGTTGATAACCCAATGTTTATATATCTTTGTAAGCTGCCGAAGAATCACTAGATAACTGAGCCAAGTTTGATGTATTTTTGAATTAGTGAAAGCAATGTCACTTTGACACGCTTCTAACCAGTCAGAGGAACAGCAAAATGACGTTTGCTAATCTGCTCAATTCCAGCAAACAACCAAACATAAACATTTTAATTAGAATACACAATCTGTAAATGGAATTAACTGATTATATGTATGAGGTCAATTAAGATGATTGCAACAAAAAAAAAAAACATGGGAACCGAGTTTGGGAAGAGGAATTTCCCAGGTTCTGCCCCACTCCCACCCCTCTGTTTTCCACAGGAAGAATGCATTTCCAACAGCTTATGAGGTCAACTAAGACGATTGCACCCCAAAAAAAAAACAAGAGAAAAAAATTATTTAGTACCGAAATTGAGTCTGGTGTGAAACTGTAAATTTACCCAAAAAAGAACGTGGCTTGGATAACAGACAGAGTCAATGACTACTGTAAGGTGCAATGAAAATTTTAGAAGAATTAAGTAAGTAAATGAGTGGAAACTAAACCGGTGAGTGTGTTAGATAATATGGCACTAAAAGAGAATGACTTTCCCTAGACTATATATATATAATACTAGTATTGATTATTTTTTTCCAGTTCTTTTACAACTATGCAAACACATACACACACACACTTTCTCTCTTTCTCTCTCCCTCTCCCTCTCTCACACACACACACTCAACAGGCTTCCACACAGTTTGCATGCACCAATTTCCATTCACAAGATTCTGGTAAACTTGAAGCTGTAGATGAAGATACTTGTCCAGTGAGATTAATCTGGGAATCATGTGGTTGTGAGTCTAGTCTGCATCCATACTTTTGTTAGTTCAGTTTCTTGAAAAGTACTTTCATGATAATATCAGTTGTTATTTTGTAATGTCAAATTCTGTTTTTATATAGTTTCATTTCTCTACAAAATTAAATGATGTTACAGTTTTTCTCTTTCAAACTGTTATTAGACAGAAATTTTGGAAATTTCTTACTCCATTTCATTACCAATTATGGATTGATCAATGTAACATCACTTCAAAAAATAAGTAACTTATCAAAAATAAGTACATTTTCATTCTCTTTGAATACAGAAACAATATGACTCTTATTGAAAAGTTGATTCTCTTTTGAAAGTATCTCAGTTGATGTGTTTATCATTTAATTAACTCTTTTGAAGTAATTCTAATGTCTATTTTCAAATTTGCATGTCTGGTTAGTAAATTTCCAGTCTACATGGAAACACCACAGCTTCTTTTGCAAAAATTAGGATCAGGGATTAATTCAATGCATACGAGTTTTGTTAGCCTGTCTAGAAAGATATCACTGCTTTACATACACCTGTCTTAGATGGTATCTAAAATAGCTCCAACAAACTATCTGCAAGCTTTCACCACAACTCCCCAATGCAATGTAGCACTACCATAACAATTCCCACTCCTCTGAAGTAGTAAATTGTATACCACTTGATATGCCTGATTTCCCTACTTTCATCACCCCTATAAAATCCTCTGCTAAATTCTTAGCCTAAAATATTCCCTAGAACACCCATGGAATATATTACTTGTTCATCAACTGAAAGTTCAAGTTGAAAATTAATTGCATCAAATTAATTAGTCTGAGACAGCCTACAAAGATTATGAGATTATCTTTTACCTTAAACTGAAGTAAAATATATTCTTTTCTGGTCCAAGGTAACTCCAAATTTCAAAATGTTACATATAGAAATCTTAATTAGGAATCAGGTCAGATGTGGAGGCATGTACTATTGCAAAGCATTGCTGCACTCACAATTTGTCAGTATATTCCTGAGTCCACCCAGGCAACCTGTCAAGCAGAGTCCCAATCAGTGCCCATCTCCACAAGAAACATTCTCATCTGCTGTGACCATGGGGGGTATGTGGTCAACCAACATGAGCCATATCTTCAGTGAAGGGTTTAACTTGGAAACTCAAGTAACAGCACTCCCAATAATAAAAGATCGATATTACCAAAATCATTATTATTACTATTCACTGATATTTAGTTGCCATTGTTAACAGTTTGACTCCAAATTCTGCTTGGTTAAATTTTCCTTCCAGGGTTGATAAAATAAGTACCAATTAAGTACTGAAGTTGACATAATCAACTATTTCTTCCCAACTTCAATATAAATGCAGAGCTTTATACTTAAAAATTATATTAATTATTATCTATTTATATCTATTTATACACCAAACTGGTTGATAATCTTAATCTGTTTCCCACCACCATCTTGGCCCTTGGGTATTTTGCAAACATTTAGGTAATTTTAGATCTGTCTTAGGATAAAATAATCTTTTTCTCCCATCCATCACAGTAGCCCTAAAAAAGATCATAAGTACTTCTATTTCTTCCTTGAGTAAGTCATTAGAACATGTATTTCTGCATCCTCTCCATCCATACATCTTAACATGCATACACATATCTCTAGGATCTGACAAAATAAGTTTTTAAAAAGAGTATACTCTCCACAAGATTGCAGCCATTCAAAACTGAAATCATAATTAAACAACTTGTTTAATAAAGTAATTAAACATTTGTATAAAATCAGGAATCCAGGATTCACACACTGTGAATCTAAGAGCTAATCCATTGTATTATATTTCAACATTATTTTAATTAGTATATTTATGCATGTATATATACAAAATCATTTTATTTTCTTTTTAAAATTTTCCTCTGATTACTTGTTTAACTAAACATTCCAAAAGTGTTAGCAAAACTTATTGTTAAAGTTTCCTCAAATAAGATGTATATCCTGATTTATTGCACTATGTCATGTTTTATTGAGTAATTCGCCTACTTTAGTTAATGATAATAAGCAATATAACACTATAACTGGTGATACCTCAAGTTATATTAGATATAGCATTATATTTAAACAGAGACACAACTATAAATTGCAACCACTTTGCTGCTTTAACATCCACTTCACAAGTATGTTGTATGATAATTAAAATTATGTTAGATACAACACATGTATGATGAAAATTTGAAAGCATATTTTGTTACAGAACGTAAAACATGTGATTTAATTTAACAGCTGTCATTAAAAATGTTAAGAAATTCTAATCCACTTAAATTATGGTGCGAATTGTTTGACATTCTAGAACTATATTTTAGAGTTGAGAATGTTGAAACTAGGCTGTCTCTTGAAACTTTTTATTTCATTGCAAGGGATGGATTCCATAAAAATACTATCCGACAAAAGCATGTCTCTCAACCAACGTTGGTTGATGAAATGTATATTATAAGGACTTCAGTGCATGCCCATGAAGTTCACCAAAATTCTATCAATACAAATGAAAATTTTCAACAGATTCCAAGAAAAACTTGACATTCAATAAAAAAAAAATCTAAAGGTAAAACAATACTTCCTGTTTGATGATAAAATGTAAAGTAATTAAAATGAATCCCAACAAAAAAAACAAAAGACTGAGAAATACCTACAACCTATAAGTGATACAGAACTTCATTTCACATAAAATTTATCTGAAACTTTGACGCTAACAGCTTTATTTAAGAATGATTAGAGATAACTCTAAAATTAAGATTGTGACAATAAGTTGATATCATTTAACATTACTTGATAGCTCAAACAACAGTCCACTAAATAACTAATAGTGAGATTGCATGATGTGGGGCTTTTCCAAGTAACTTCATCAAGAAACTATTAACCTGTTTACTATATAAATACTAATCAATAGGTGAAGCAGAGAAAATGTATATTGTGACAGGTAAGAAATAATTGTAAAAAATTTACAAACAGTTTCAGTTTGAAGAATTCCATACTGAAGCAAAATCATAAACCCATAGTCTCACAGCAAGGAACCAATAACCTCTCAAAACTCCTACCTATAGTTTTCAGATCCTGTCTTGAAAATAATTAATCCATAAAACATAGCTAAAGCAGAAGGAGAAATGATAATACACAATAGTGAATTTCAAATTAAAATTTTGAGAAATCAAGAGACATTGAAAACGATTTTCTGTTATGCCATTTTACTTTGTAGCATTTTCCTGTAAACAAACTATTTATGATTGCTTGTTTGATTTTGTTTCACTTTTTGTTTCCCGCACCTCCTGAAACCAACATACTAGCTTTATTTGTATTATAAAATTATCAATTAAAACCTTGTGATTAAAGCTTAAGTTATTTAATGTTTGCCAACAACTATTGTCAAATTCTACTGCAATTTAATTACCAACTGTCATTGCCAGTTATATTTGATGTAAAGCTGAAAAAATAATGGACCTCCAACAAAAACACTGTTATATTTTTCATCAACTTCAGATTAAAGAAATTTTGTCTTTCAACAACTGTCATAATTATTCTATACAAATTCTACAAAAATATATGCTGAATTAAAAACCAATACTTTCCAGGTATATCTTTAAATGAATATCTTCAACAGCTGAACTATCTTAGTAAGCAATGTAAATTGTACAATTTCAGTCTCAGAGTGCACACATGTGACACTGTTAAAATTACATAGAAATACAGTAATGGTTCAATACAATTATGCACTGAATGCACTGAAAATTACAAGCAGATATTTTTTATATCCCTGTATCTCGACCCTTTTGCACTTCAAGCAGCTATTCTTGATTCATCTGAGAAGTAGTCAACTATGCTAATACAGAAGAAATAATGGTGTTTATTTTTCAGTAGTAACCTCAACAATCTGAAAATTGTGCAACTATCTAAGGACATTCTGTACAAGTATCTGAAAAAGTGACATTTTGTTAAAGTATCTTGAATCTTCTGGCAATATCAGCTTTTCAAGAAGTATAGAATTGCTTTCAGTGAAATAACATGTAATATACAGAGAATTCTATCAGAGAGAAATACAAGCTTTGATTTTTCTATGGTACAAATTACGTGTTTCCATTACTCCTTAATCAACATTAAATTGTAAACATCAGTTTGAATTGACCCTCACCTTCTTTTATCCCCTTCAGTCCCATTTGTGACTCACTGGTTTCTGTAGAACTTTATTCACAGAAAACTAGTTTTATTACATTACATAACAATGGCCACTTATTATTGAGAATGCCAGTGAAAGTAATGTTGTTATTCTGGATATTACATAAACCTTCAAGCATATCTTGTGTAAGAATCCCACAGCAATGTTATCTCAGTTATGGACTCCACCTGTTTCCCATTTCTTTTTTGATTGAGAGTTTCCTCTAAAACAAAACTATTGGATTATCTGAAGATGGTTGCCTTCTAATACATATTCTACCAACTCAGATATGTTCAAGATTCAGTTATGTGACTTATTCACTTCTTTACCATTCTCATAGATTTCAAACACCCCAAAGTGAGTTTTGTCTTCTAGCTGCTTGGATACTTTTATTTTATCAAAGTTTTTCAACTTACATATATGAGGCTCTACTATCCAACAAGAAGAATCACTTTTATGATGATCACATTTGGAATATCCCAATGCTGAATATATCAAAGAATTCTATTGCCTATAATATAGTTATGCTGGTTTATGTAGAATCTATGGTCTTCACTGAAGAAACATGATTCGCATTAGTTTACAATCCTGCAACATTAAATTTATCTAGCCAAGTAATCTTCTATGAATCAAGTGAAAATG
The DNA here is from genome assembly GCF_046866305.1 of Octopus bimaculoides. NCBI lineage: Eukaryota > Metazoa > Mollusca > Cephalopoda > Octopoda > Octopodidae > Octopus > Octopus bimaculoides. Next base: position 28,824,912 of record NC_142945.1, on the reverse strand, counting down.
TGAACCTAATTTTTTTGAGCTTGACTGATATGTAAATTCAAGTATTATTTGGGTTTTTATTTGGATATGGAACTTAAATAGTCAATGAAAAATTTTTAAAAACTCAGCTTTGTATTTATCAGTCTAGTGCTAACTCCTGAAAAATTAGTACATTTTCTAAATTGGTGGGTGATAAGGGAATTGGGCCACTTATGAGAAATTTTACTTATAGATAGATCTATCAGAGTTTTCACCTCAGTTTTTTCTCTTTTAAACTATCATTCAAATGTTCAAAAATTGATGGCCCTGTGAACTTTTAAATGCTGACATTTTAGTTCTTGTTATAGAATCTATTGAAGAAGTGTGAGAATAGTTCAACAATTGGCAAAGCTGATTGGAGTCAGTGTAATAAATAATGCAGCATAGAACACCTAGTATAGTAGCATGTGGAAAATATAGACTCTGTAGGAACTCAATACAATGTAAACAAAAGTATAGAAAAAAATGGTAGTGGCAGACAAACAAGAAATCAGAACATTAGTAACACTGAATGCAATGGAGTAGTTAGCAACAGCTGCAGCATAAACTAAAGACAAACAAACTGCTTGGATCGCTTGTCAGAACAACTAGCTAGATTGTTGAGCTAAATGGTTGAATTAATGCTGGAGATTCGTTTTTGTTAAAGTATGTTAGCTAGGCTGTGAATGAGGTGTGAAAAGGTTTAGAGATATTTTTCATATGTTGGTAAGAAAGAATATCTTGCTTTGCACAAAAAGAAGACAATATGAAGTATGTATAGAAAGTATAATCTTGTATGGCAGTAAAATACAGGCATTAGATGTTGACTACAGAAAATCTTGCTGAGGAATGATCTAAAATAGATTATTGGATGTGCAACATTAAGTTACCAAAACTTCTGAGAGTAAAAGGATAGAAAAACTGTCTAGTTATCAGAAATATAGGTTGATGTGTCTTGCTGTTGCTGTATGATAGACTCATCTATTCCAGACTAGCATGAATAAGAAAACTCGAAAAGGATTATGATGAACATACTGGTTGTGATTGTCTAAAAGCTAACTCTTTTCCAAATTATATTTAACTGCAACGTTGAGCTTTTGCAGCCACCAAATTTCCTCAGATGATGTCACACAATTTTTAAGAAGGTGTCATAGGCCAATGTGCCCTAAAAACTCTAAAAAGACAATATGACTATGACAGAAATGCCTTTGATTACAAGTCTGCTCAATCAAAGTTGACCTAGAGTTAACTAACAGCAACAGCACAACTACATACAATCAATGAGAGTTTAGTCAAATAACACATGTAAATGTCTCTTAAACCCTTAAGGACTAATGGTCATTCTTGACTGGTTTCAGGAAGTGAAGTGGACAAAAGATAAATCTCCCCCAGGAAAAGACAATAGTCATATTCCAGAGAAGATTTATAGTAGATAACATTTCCATATGATCTACTACTTACTCCTGACAGTTTAAATTAGTGGTTCTCAAACCTTTGTAGCTTACCAAATTGTGTTTTACAAACACCTTTTCACCAAATGGCATTTTATAAATGCCTTCAACACATGCTTTACACAAAAGAAAAAAAAATGCAATTAATATAATCAAACAACCTAATTTTGCAGAGTGGTTTATTATCCACATTCTCTTAGCCTATCCCATCTTGCATCTGCATTGAGTAGACGCCTTATGCTAAATTTTTATGGAAATTACTAAAGAAGGCAAGGATTTATATAATGAAATTATGTTTAAATTTACATTAACTTAAGCATAAATAAAAAATTTAAAGCAAAGAGCAACATTCATCACAATTTAAATTTTAATTAAAATATTATTACTGGGTGCAGGAGTGGCTGTGTGGTAAGTAGCTTGCTTACCAACCACATGGTTCTGGGTTCAGTCCCACTGCATGGCATTTTGGGCAAGTGTCTTCTACTATAGCCTCGGGCTGACCAAAGCCTTGTGAGTGGATTTGGTAGACGGAAACTGAAAGAAGCTTGTCGTTTGTGTGTGTATATATATATATATATATATATATATATATATATATATATATATATATATGTATATATATATATACATATATATTGTAATGTCAATGTGAATACCCGTCAGAGTGTAAGTATCTTGAGAGAAAAGCTGAACATTAGAAGCATCAGTTGTGGCGTGCAAGAGAGACGATTGCGCTGGTATGGACATGTGGTGAGAATGGAGGAGGATAGCTGCGTGAAAAAGTGCCACACCCTAACAGTTGAGGGAACCCGTGGAAGAGGTAGGCCCAGGAAGACCTGGGCTGAGGTGGTGAGGCAAGACCTTCGTACATTGGGCCTCACCGAGGCGATGACTACTGACCGAGACCTTTGGAAATGTGCTGTGCGTGAGAAGACCCGGCAAGCCAAGTAAGATCGTTGCCAGTGCCCCTGGACTGGTTCTTGTGTGGGTGGCACATGAGATGCACCATTTTGAGCGTGGCCGTTGCCAGTACCGCCTGACTGGCTCCTGTAGGATTTTCGAGCGAGATCGTTGCCAGTGCCCCTGGACTGGCTTGTGCGGGTGGCACATAAAAGACACCATTTCGAGCGTGGCCGTTTTCGTGCGGGTGACACGTAAAAGCACCCACTACACTCTCTGAGTGGTTGGCGTTGGGAAGGGCATCCAGCTGTAGAAACTCTGCCAAATCAGACTGGAGCCTGGTGTTGCCATCCGGTTTCACCAGTCCTCAGTCAAATCGTCCAACCCATGCTAGCATGGAAAGCGGACGTTAAACGATGATGATGATGATATGTATGTGTGTTTGTGTGTCTGTGTTTGTCTCCCCACCATGGCTTGTCAACCAATGCTGGTGTGTTTGCGTCCCCGTAACTTAGCAGTTCAGTAAAAAGAGACCGATAGAATAAATACTAGGCTTACAAAGAATAAGTCCTGGGGTCAATTTGCTCAACTAAAGGCAGTGCTCCAGCATGGCCGCAGTCAAATGACTGAAACAAGTAAAAGAGGTATTAATGACCCAAACATATGTGTCAATAGTTGTTTACCTTTAAGACAAGATGAAAACATATGTAAAATAATTCAAGATATTCAACAAATCATTATGTTTGAAAAGCAATAGGTAGCATATTAAAATAACAGCTGTAATATGCTTAAAAATATCAGATTTGATATTTGACTAACAGAAGCTCAAGTATACCCTTTTTTATATTTGTAATATACTTCATTGTTTACCTAACAGTTGTCCAGTAGTAATGCTGAATCATTTCTCAACCATTTCTCAAGGACTTCCCTTCCTTGTAATGATAGGAATGTCAGTTGTATCACACATTTACAGACAATGCCCTTCTCACATTTTAATCCTGACAAAGAAAATTGGTTTAAAATATAATTTATCTGATTTAAATATTTTATTTCTCAGAATACATCACGACCTTGATAGCACTTCCTGATGACTACCACCCCTTTGTGGGCTCAAAATGTCCCCAAGGGGTTGCTGCCATCCAGTTCAAGAACTACTAGTTGAAATGCACAGGTTATAAAACAAAAACTAATACCTGCAGTACTACATATAATCCACATATAAAAAGGCCAATATCCAAACCATTGTGCCTTATCAATTCTATTAATTCCTCCCAAATATATACTATAATAACTAACAAGTAGATAAATTGATAGATATAAGCATAATATAGGTATTGGGTCACCCACCACTAAAACTTAATATACTGGTCATTAGGTTTGAAAAATATAAAGTAAAATGTAACAATTAAGTTTTTCTAATTATTTCTAAAAACAAAAACATAACTGAAATATTCCTTATTAACATCAAATCTAAAACACTTCAGAATATAATGACATTACTGAATATAATTTCTTGTTTTCAAACATAACAATGGACACTGTCCATGACAGAAATCATCACAAAGGTTACTCATGGGTGATACAGTCTTTCATGCTAACTATGCATTAATAATAAGGAGCTGTTATATTTTGCCATTGGACAAAGCAAACCCCACTAGCCTAACCTTGACCAATAATAGCTAATTACAATGCTTTCTGTTTTGAAGAATATAGTAAATAGGCTAGGAATTCCTACTTGTTTAAGGACATCTTTGTTTGGGATGCTGTCCCACTATCTAATGCAAATGATTTGCCTCAAGCAAAACAATTGAAAACCATTCAGGCGAATGTCAACTTAATGAAAAAATAGTCCCAAAGACATCTTGTATGGAGAGCTAGTAACTGGAACCAAACCTGTTGGAAAACCATTTGTACATTGCAACTGTGACATGA
>NC_142945.1:28775632-28815632 GCF_046866305.1 Octopus bimaculoides | reverse complement strand
AAGGCAGTGCCCCAGCATGGCCACGGTCAGATGACTGAAACAAGATACACACACACACACACACACATAGTATGTATGGATGGATGGATGTGTGTGCGTGAATCTGAGTTATGTGTTTGTGCCTCCTTGTCTTGACATCATGTGATCATTGTAAACATGTGTTACCATAGGACAAGCGATGTCATTCCTTTCCAGTCAGTAGAAACGAGTGGAAGCAAGTGAGGGTTGGCAATAGGAAGGGCATCTGGCTGTGGAAAATCTGCCTCATGGAAAAGTGAATGTTAAAATGCTGCTGATGGTGTGATGGTGGAGGTGGAGGTGGTGGTGGTGAAAGTGTTCAGTTTTCAGTCTGCGAGGCTATTTATTATTAAGGACTATTTATCTAATTTTATTTACTTCAGTATTTGAAAAGAATATCATCAATGCCTTTTAATATCTAAATTTTTAGAATAGCAGCCAGTGATAATTCTTATTTTCCTTCACATGATGGCTTAGCTTGGTTATAGAATTATTGATTGAGACATTGGGCTAAACAATACTTTAATGTGTAAAGATATGCAAACCATCCTTATCAAGACAGCTTGGGTTCATTTATTATGGATGAATGAAATTATGACAATTCATATAAAACATTTGTACTACAATACTTCTTTCCTATTGAAAGTCTAGTTACTTTCAATTTGTCTGCTACATTCTATAATCAGATCTTTGCAGTAGTTAAGAAAGCCTGACTTCTTATTTTGATGTAATCTATCAATTAACAGATAGCAGTGATAGCATTATATCAAAGATCTAAAGGTGAAAAAAGACTAAAAGTCTGCTGACAACAGACTCTGAAGTCTTTTTATAATAATGTGTTTCGTGATTATAATGCATGTTTTACTGTCATGGTGGTATTTTGGCAGAAATATAAGCTGTTGAAGGAATATAAGATACAGTCTAGCAATACAATAGGTGGATCTTTTTTAAAATGGGGGCCACATTTTTCATTAACGAAACACTTTGAAACTTGGAACACTGGTAGAATGTGTCATATAAAACATCTTTTTCTCTTAGTCTTCTTTAAAAAAAAAGAAATCCATAAGTTATTCCATGTTAAAGTTGTCGTATTTCTGTAATTTCAACCAATCACTGACATCCATTCAGCTGATATACATTAAGTGCCGACTACATAAACAAACGATTCTGAAACAATTAACCCTAACCCTAACCCTAACCCTAGGGTTAGGGTTAGGGTTAGGGTTAGGGTTAGGGTTAAAGCAAATTTAAAATGAAAAAAGCAAATAAAATGAAGGTATGGAGATTAAATACGCTTTACATCGCTTAATCAGCCAAAGGAGTAAATGTAAACAACTGAATACTTGTCAGTGATTGGTTGAAATTATCGAAATAAGACAATTTTTTACATGAAATAAATTCGAATACAAAAATATTTTTCTGTTCTATAACACAAAATAGATAAGTATACGAAGTTTGAAAGTTTTTCCGTACCAAAAACACTACGTAAAACATTAATGAAAAATGTGGCCCCCATTTTAAAATAGATCCCAATAGGTTACGGAATATTAAATGGTGTATAGCATGACTAAACATTCAACTTTTTCTTTTCATAATCTGTTTGATCAAATTTAATTTGAGATGTAATTTTAATCTGAAATACTACAACAATTTTTAACACAAACACAAGGCTGCAAGTTTTGGAAAAGTGTATATTCAAAAGTCTTTGTTTTATCAATGTCAGAAGGATGAAAAGCAAAGCCAACTCCAGCAGAATTTGAAATTAGGACATAAAGTAAATACTGCAGAGCATTTTACTGGTTGCTCTACTATTCTGCTACCAAAGTACCTCTCTGAGGCTGAAATATAACATTAACATGTAGTAAGTCATAAGGTATAGAATTCCTACATTACAGTTATTTGAGTATTCAGGAAAACTAGTTTCCTGAATAAAATTATGAAGCTGACAGTCAAATAGTTATTAATTGAACTTTAATTAATAAATTATTCTATGAAAAAAAAAAAGCAATATATATTAACAACTATAAACAAAAAGTTTTTATACATGTTCATATTTTTAAGTGATGTGGATTTTATGTAAATTCAAATGGCTTATATAACAATAAAAAAGAAGCTGATGTGATGCTGTGAAATGCAGTTTTTACACATTAAATTTTGAAGTATAAGCATACATTTTCCTAAATGAATACATGAAAAATGTTGAATGTGAAATAATAGATTAAAAATGTGGGCCAGACCGCAGAACTTTATTGAATATAACCTCTTGTTTTGAACACTAAATAGTAGTAAACTAAAGAAGCAAATTATTTACTTGGACATCAGGAATAAATGATGATTTTCAACACCTTATTCATTAAAGCAAATCTATTATAATATATATCATTTGTACCTTGGTAAATCTGGCACTAACAAAAAATACTGTGGTGTTCCTGTTCATTGGTGCCCTGAGCACTTTACCATACAACAAAGTGTGTCTGCATACACACAGTAATGAAAACTAGATGAATAAATTGACCCAATGTCAGTTTTCAAACTTCAATTTTATGTAGACTTCAATCCTGTCTCAATATCTTGAGTGATTTATGGCAGTATCTATATTTGGTTCAAATTCTATAAACCACCCCATTGTCTTTATTTCTTTAGATGTTTGTATAAAGTAAGCTTATATAAATTAATCATTTAATCTTGCTCTGAAGTAACTTTGAGGCTTAAACCTTATGAAAGAATATGCATAGCATCATAATTCCATTGGGTTTCATCCAGTTCCAGAGTAGCCTAATCCATATGCATTTCAGACAGATTGTAGCCGGTCTATATGGATATTTTAAAATTATTCAAGCATTAGTGTACATTTGACACTAAATAAATTACAGAAGTCATATAAGAGACATTAAAGAGAAAATGGATTAATGATGCTTAAGTCTGTTAGGATTATCATTTTATTTTGACGTTCATTTATTTACATCACTGGATGAATGAATGGCTTGTGAAAGCTGTACAAGTTATGTACAAAGGTGAAGATAGTATTTCCAAAACAAAGGTATAGTCGGTAGGGCAAGAAGAAGTTGGAAAATGTTCTGGGAGCTATTACCACTGCAGGCAACACAGGCTTTTCCCCTCAAAGTGAAGGGCAAATTGAGGCGTTAGGAAGGGCATCCAGCTGTAGAAACTCTGCCAAATTAGATTGGAGCCTGGTGTTGCCATCCGGTTTCACCAGTCCTCAGTCAAATCGTCCAACCCATGCTAGCATGGAAAGCGGACGTTAAACGATGATGATGATGATGATGATGTAAAAGCTGGGCACATAGACACCAACTGAGAAAAAAATACTAGGTATAAGGGAAATCAGATGTAGTGTGCAAGAGATAAGACTGTGTTGGTATGGGCTTGTGATACATATAAAAGATGGTTGTTGCATAAGGGAGTTAGAGGGGTCCATAGAAGAAGATCAAAGAAAACTTAGAACAGATGAAGGCTGACCTAAAAACACTGCATCTCATGGAGGAGCTGACAAAGGATCATATTGTGTTACATGGTGCTACAGAAGGCCCCAAACAACTGTAGTGAAACAGGCAATGAAATGATGGAAGTCACAGAGGTTGGAATGCCTGTCTATATGGGTATTAGTATGTATGCAAGTGTGTATGCAAGTGTGTGTGTGTGTGTTTACTGCCACTTTCTGTCAGATGATTACTATTTCTCTTCCCATTCACTTTAGTCATCTCTCACACTCATGTCTACCCATCTCTCATCTCTGCATCACAAACTATGGAGGACTGCCTTGCACATGCCCATTCACTCTAGACTTTACCATCCACCACTAGGTCTATATATGTGAGACTGTCAATTAGTCTACTCTCATCTCTCTAGTTGTGTCCACCTTCCCTCCTCCAGCCATCTTCCCACTCACTTCATTCATCACTCTCCTCCTTCATTCATATTTTTCATCACTATCATTTCTTTGTCCCTTTTACAATACTGTCCTATCCCCACAGCTCTTCTCTCCCCTTCTGACCTACCTACATGGTCCCTACACTGGTCTTTCCTTAATGGCTCTCTTTGGATCCTTGCCTCCTTCACTTATTTCTCTCTTGTTCTCTTCTTTCCATACCTCCTCCCCCTACTTGTTCTTATTATGTGGGATAGCCTTTCCACCACCTTTACAACTCTGTCTGTTCCTCTCTTTCTCACTAACCCCTAATTAAGCCCTTTCCTTTCCCTTGGCTCTTTCATACGGTGTCTACTCTATTATTCTCTCTATTACCATCCTCTCACAACAACAAATCTGCTCTCCTCATCATATTTTACCTTCTCCCATTGCCTTACCTTGAATCACCACACCCTGTTTCCTATACTCCTTTAATGATAGGGACTCCTTTAGGTCCTTTAGCCTTGCAAACCTCACTTAGTGCTAGTGCTACAAAAAAGTACCCAGCACACTTTGTAAATTGGTTAGCATTAGGAAGGGCATAATGTGGTCCTCCAGCACATTTGATCCAATTGAGTCAGCCAACCCTTTCTAGCATGGAAAGCAGACATTAAGTGATGATGATGATGATGATAACAATGACAATAATGATGGAAGAAGAGGACCATGACATCAATGGTCAAGGGAAGGGGAAGCGTGAGAAGGGAAGTGTGGGGGAGACAGGACAGAGTTGGCCGCTTTTCGCTGGATGAGGCATCATGAATGGATGTCAGGAAATTCGCTCCCGGGTTGGTCAGATAGCAGCTGCTTGCTTATACTGGGTGACAGGGTGGAGCAGGATCGCTGGAGTGTCTACTACTAGACAGGCACAGATGAAAGAGGAAGGCAGGTGAACCTCTTTTCATTTCCCACACATGAAAAGCTATTTCAGCAATTGTATACAGGCGTTGTTGTCCCCTTCATATATGATGGGAGGCAAAGATAAGGATCGGCAGTGATGTCATCAGATCTTTCTATGGCGAAGGTGATGTAGTAGCCTGGATTCAAAAGGTCAAATTTGTGGCCAGGCTACAAGGCATCGAAGATGTAGTGAGCCTCATGGCCCTGTATTCGGAGTGGAGTGTGCTGGTACTGTACCTTGAAATGGAAGAACAACTGAGCAGGGCGAAGATCAAGCAACGCTTGAGAGAGGCTTACACAGATGGAGTGCACACCGCATTTGCTAAGCTGGGAACAATCTGATGAAGAGGGGAACAGGTCGACAAATATGCTGTGGAGGTATAGAGCCTAGTTGTGTTGTCTGGTCTTACTGGTGTGGGACTTGAGAAAGTAGCATGACTGGCCTTTGTGAATGGCTTTCCCAACATGTCGGGGCAACTACAACAGTTGCCAGGCAGCAACAAAATGGCGATGAGCGAGCTCATCGTTCAAGCCCACACAAAACACCAGGCGGAAGGCAGTGGTGATAGCGGCTGCAGAAGCCCACGATGGCTGGTGAAGGATGGAAAAAGGCCTGCTGTGGAATGACAGCAGCCATTCACAGGCCCGTGTTTTAAGTGCAGAGGGCTGCACATGACGAGGGACTGCACAGAGCCTGGACCGGTTTGCTGCTGGTGCAAATAGACTGGGCATATCACCTAAAATTGTAGCCAGGGAAAAGGCCATGGGGAAGTTGTTGTCTCTCAAACTTACCCCACGAACGAGTAGAGGCATTGGGGAAGTCACTGCCTGTAGTTTAGGTCGTGGGCTGCACAACGACTCTCTTGACCCTAAAGGTGACAAAGAAATGGAAGGGGACAAGTAGCACTGGGCTGGTCGATGGCAGCGAAGTCGAATGCAAGGGTAGCAGCGATGTGGATATAGTGGTGCAGGGGACAATGCTAAGGCTGCGGGTGATCGTGATCAACTATGTGGTAGACAGAATTGATGTGGTAATGAGGATGGATGTGATCAACCGCCTTGGAGGTGTCAGTGTTAGAGGCATTGTGCACCATGAGTCAGGAATGTGAGTGAGAGCAGAGCCCTGCGAGGAGCTGCACTGCCTATGCCACTGAAGACAAGGATTTTCAGGCAGCGTTCAATGGTCAGCAATGGACAATAGAAAGAGGGACCCCATACTCTGAAAGGGCACACCAGGAGTGAGTTTGAAGAAGAAGTAGAGAAGTGGATTAAGGAAGGTGTCCTTATCCCGTGGAAGGAGGAGGTGGTGAGCAGAGTCCTACTTCTAATTGCAGTGGTGCAGCCAACAAAGGGCAAAGTTAGACAGGTACTGGACTTTTGGGAGATGAACGGCCATGTATTGTGTCACACAAGTGGCAAGGTGACCAACATCTGCAATGAGATGCTGCACGTATGGAGGCAGTCGACTAAGGCAATGATGATCGTCGATTTGAAGTTGGCATATTTGCAGCTCCATGTGAGCAACAAATGTGGCAGTACCAACAGATGCAACACAAGGGCCGAACATTTTGTCTGACAAGGCTGGGCTTTGGACTGAATTTTGTGCCGAAGATCATGGCAACAGTGCTCAAATCCATCCTGGGAAAGGGCCACCAGTTCCTACATAGATGACATCTTAGTGGACAAGACCATAATGCCTGCCACAGAGGTTGTGAGACATCTGAAGAAATTCGGGCTAATTGCGAAGCCACTAGAGCCAATGGCTGGAGGAGCTGCACTGAGGGCTTAAGCTCCAGAGAGACAGAACAGGTGAGTTGGTGTTTCATAGGGGGAATGAGATCCTAGAGCTGGGTACCAATGTCAGCAGGAGAGAACTGTTCTCAATGTGCAGGAAGTTAGTAGGTTACTACCCGATTGTGGGGTGGTTCCATACAGTATGCAGTTACATCAAGTGACGAGAAGAAGGGGAGAACTGAAGTGACAAGCTGGGAGGGGGGATGGTAGCAATGATGCAGGAAATCCTGGAGAGGAAGACCCAGTCAGAGGGAACTGGCATGTACCCAAATCAGATGGTGGGACCATATGGTGTAATGCTAGTAGCATTGCAATAGGGGTTGTGTTGGAAATTGATGGTACCAAAGCAGAGGATGCAACCTAGCTTCAAAAATCAGACAACTACAACCACATCAATGTCACTGAGTTGATGCTGAAAGAAGTGAATTTGGCCTTGAAATGGGGGCTGTGCTCCATTGAAATCTGGATGGATTCAGCTACCATGCTTGGCTGGGTAGTATCAGTGATCACCGATGAGAAGAGGGTGTGAATCAAAGGGCCTGCAGAAATGCTAGTGAAGCACTGCCTAGGGATTTTAGAGGAGCTGATTGGCAAGTTCAGCCTGAAGCTGAATGTGGTCTTTGTGCCTTCAGAGAGAAACAAGGCAGATGCTCTTAGCAGGGTAAAAAAAGGCCTGGTTAGGGGAGCCAGAAGAATCGAAGCAAGGGGGAGCCACAGTGTGTCAGTTAAATTGACTCCAAGCTAAGGAGACTGTATGACATGCATCATATGGACGTGGATAGGACCCTGTGTCTCACCAGGTGGATTGACGCTGACATTACTAGACAGAGCATCGAAAAGGTGGTCAAGAACTGTGACAGGTGTCAATCCATCAACCTTGCTCTGGGTGTGCATGAGCAGGGAAACATTTCGGTAGAGCACAACTGGAGACAACTAGCAGTGAATATAGCACACTACTGGCAGAGAATGTATCTCTCAATCGTCAATTGTGGACCAGGCTGGATGGCCATTTGGAGGGAATTGAGGACAGGCACTGCAGATAAGATGGCACCTATTTTAAATGAGGTATTCTTAGAGTGGGGCCCAGTGAACGAATTGCTGATGGACAACAGCACAGCATTTCATTTGGAGGCACTGAAGGAGATGCTTGACAGGTGAAAAGTGCACCGCTGTTTCAGAGCAGCATACAAGCCAAGTGGAAATGGGATCATGGAGAGACATCATCAAACGATCAAGGCCATGGCAGAGAGGGGACATGTCTCACTGCTGGAAGTGGTGTTCTGTCACCCCAATCAGGACAGGCCAAAGAGTTCATGCCACATAGAGCAATATTCAAATATAAACAGCAGCATCCAAGTAAACCATCGAGATACCCTGTAGAAGAGAGAGGGCCTGACTTTGTGGAGGTGGGAGATGAAGTCTGGGTCAAGCCATCAAAAGTATGCTGCACAACTCAGTGGAACAGAGGAATGGATGGTAGATTTCGACATGGAGTGAAGTGAGGAAGTGATCTTTGAGATCAGTGGGTCATGTGGGAATGAGCCAGAAGAAGAGGGCCATGACATCAATGGTCAAGGGACTGACCGGACGGGGAAGCGTGAGAAGGGAAGTGTGGGGGAGACAGGACAGGAGTCGGCCTCTTTTCACCAGCTGAGGCATCGTGAAGGGACATCAGGGAATTCGCTCCTGGGTTGGTCAGATAGCAGCTGCTTATACTGGGTGACAGGGTAGGGCAGGATTACTGGAGTGACTACTACTAGACAGGTGCAGATGAGAGAGGAAGGTAGGTGAACCTCTTTTCATTTCCCACTCAAAACAAAGATGTAACTATGTTTTTATAGAAACTGAATACAATCCAGATTTACATGCTCTCACCATGGTGTTTAACTCCAATATTGTTTTAGAGAAAATTTTATTATATATTCTTATATAAAATTAATCTAACTTGATTGTATTATAGGTTATTGCAAAGTTATTGTGTATTACATATTTAATTTAGCTAATGAATTATGGCAAAATAATTTGAAAACTTCTCAAATAAAAATAATGTTTCAATATTCTTCACTTCAAGGTAAATGTTAATAAATTATATTTTCAAGTTTTTACTATAATTGATTGTTTTCTGTTATAACTTGGTATGTTTTCTAATGAGAAACAAAATGAATCTTACATAACTGAAAGGCTAATTATAGAGATTATTGCTTCCTTACAACCATTAATATTATCTCACTTAAAACTTGTTGTGGTAAACTTTTCCTTTAATCTTTCTAGAGTTGATAAAATAAAGCACTGGCATTGATTTGATTGACTATCCTTCTCAAAAACATTGTGGCCTTGTGCCAATGTTTTTTACTGAAGTGATAGATATGATAAAAAACCAAATTTAGTACCATTCTTCTATACTCTGAAATAATTTTCTGCTGAGGAGAATTTGTTCTTAATCCTTTCAGAGTTAATAGAAAAAAAGTGTTCAATGGCTCAATCCAGTCAACTATACCCACCAAATACAATTGTGCCAATGTAAGAAATCAATACAATTCTCACTAAAAAACATTAAAGTGAAAATGATTCGGTGTGTCTATTATGTTGTGTGAATGAGAGAGAGACATGCTAACTTGTAAATAAATTTTACTTGACTAGATAAACTAGAACCATTATTTTCATCAGGTAACCCAAGGTAAGAATTTTTAAGATTTTACCTGCAAAGACAACACAATGTGTGATATAAGAGTTCTAGCTAAATAATATTTATGTTAAACTCATGTGAGCTGCTTATATATTTGGTCATTTTGTAGTTAATCTATCGTGACAGGATTAAGTTCATAATTTGTGATGTTAAAGATCAGACATCTAGTTTGGTAAATGTAAAATCATTATCTTGAAATAATTGATTCATAAAAACAATATCAAAGACCTAAAATATTGAGAATAATAATGAACGGAAAATTTTGTAATTTACCAACAATTATTTGTTTTCTCTAATATAAATTATGATTATTAATGAGAGAATGTTATAACTATATTTATAAGTAAATAACAAAGGTAATCATTCATTTATTAAAATGATATCGCTCTGACATTTCTTTTCTCTTACAGATTATTATCAATCAATATCTGAAATACCAATTAAACAGTTAAACACATCTCACCCATCTCCTCTATCCCTCTATCTTGATGGGTTCTCTCACACATGGTCATTGAGAAACATTATGATTGTATAGAAAATATTATATTTAAATAAATGACAAAAAAATTTAGACTTGAAATATCAAGCATCTTATTAATTTCAAAATTATTTTTCACTTCATTGCTATCATAAGAGAAAAAAAAGGATTGAACTAAATAAAATACTTTGATTACATTAAAATGTGATAAGAATTACCTTTTAGCCAACTCTAGTTTTAGCTTCTGTGTCCTGCTTGAATGAAATATTACAGATCCTTTAGTTGAGTGGCCAGTCTGCATCTCAACAACTGAATTAGAAAGAGAGCGGTGAACGTACATGACACCATGATTTGATATTGTAGAAAGATATTGTGCCATTTTACTCCAAGACAGGTTATATATTTCAGATAATTCACCAGTTCGTTTCCTTAACGAATTATGTTGGTGTATAAAAGTGTAGGATTGAAGTTATACTATTATGGAGTTAGAAGTAACATTATTTCTGATTTTTTAAAAATATTTTCTCGCAAATGAAATGATATTGAAATGTGTAAAATATTTTAACTTTTATATTCAAGTTATAATAATGTAATAACTGTAGCAATAGAGAAGTGAAGTAGTTTCCACATAATAATATGTGTTCCAATATGAATTGAATTTAATCTAATGTGGTAATATCAGTGATAGTGCTGAGAAATTCAGACATTAAAAAATACTCATATAATTAAACCATAAATTTTAAGTTATATATCTTTGCAGAATTTTTTTTTTTAAATCATCTATTCATTGTATTTTTTTAAAAGTTTTTGTTTGAAACCAATATTATAATTTAAACTTTTTCTTTTCATTTCAGCCTTTTCCAAAGTATTTGATGTAAACATTTTTCAGTGGAGTATTTTCAACTTTAATCCAAAGTGTATGTTATCTCACTAAGCTTTCAAATATGTTAAATATCATTTCCTACTTCAAGAAAACTATCCAAAATGTAAATCAATTCTGTGATTACTTGTCAAGTAATTCTTGGCTCCTCTGTATCATCTTGTTAAATGTCATACACTGTAATTAGATTTAGGATAACCTTTTGTTTCAACATCTACTTGGAATGAAGAAAAGAATCGTTTTCTGTTCTTTTTTCTTTTCCTTATTATTTTGAATAGACGATATTTTTCACCAGCAGCACTTGTAAACCAATCATCAACCCTTATTGTTTTGCAAATAGGCAGGAAGTAAACTTGTGATTTATATGTCAATACAATTAAGAATAATTGTAATCATTTTTGCTATTCTTTACAAGAAGTTATAACCAGAATATCTTACAGCCCTAAAGAAATGCGTGTACATTATACATATATGTGTATATAGGTGTATATGTATATGTATGTATATATATATATATATATTATATTATATTTATATTATTATTATTATTATATATATATATATATATATATATATATATATATATATAAGATGTATATTAAGATAGAAATAAACAGATAGATTGAGAGATAGATAGATGTCACCTCATTTATCCGTGTGAGGTAGAAAGTACTAAGGTAGGAGTGAAGGTTTGTTCTGTAGGTTAGCTACTGATTTCATCCAACCACAGATAAGACAACTACATGGCAGTAGGATACAATCAAGAAGTTGCTTTCAAGTACTGTTTGTTTTTATATTACTCACACAATATATACTTTCTATTAATAAACAGCACAGCATACTACTCCAGTGAATATTACTACGATCTGTAACAGGTCTACTCATATCTTTGTCCTCATAGAAAACTGACATTCTCTCTACACAGGCAGATTAAGAAATAAATGTTATTTCATCTCCTTACTAATGAATTTTACGCACTTCAACCAGAAAACCACTATTACTTTCAACATCTTTTTAATATTAATGTTTAAGAAACATGTATTTAAATACATTGCTATTTTTATACCAATTTCCTCCTGCTTGTTTAGTTTGTAAACTGAGGCATGTGTTTTTAGAATAGATGTTCTCTGACTACTCAACCATATTGGTACCAATCTAATATAAAATACAGGCTTATGTTCCAATAAATTATTAATAATATATTAAAGAAAGCATTTCACACATATATATATATATATATATATATATATATATATATATATATATATATATATATAATGCATAAATTCCAAATAGGCTGAAAGTTATATATAGTGATGAAACATTTAAATTTACTTAAACTTACAAATTTTATTTATAAAATTTATATAATTTATTATTAGTACAGTTTTATAATTTCTTCTGGAATCAGAAAGAAAATGAGAAACTGTAGAATTATGGGTATATACAATGGAAGTGAGATATGCAAACTATATATTCTACACATGTTGAGGAATAGATTTGGATTTGTAGAGATAGCAGTATAGGAGATGACAGTTTAGCTACATCAATGCACATGAACAAAACAGATTTAGAAAGCATCTAGAACAGCTATAAGATAATAGCTCAAACTTGCCTAATTGTTGATAATTACTAAGAAACAGAGATGAATTATAACATCACCCAGGCAAAAATATGGTTTTAAAAGATGCAGTATTAAACCACCAAATCAACAGGACCAGAAAAAGGGAATGAAAGATGAAGAAAGTCATAAAATTGTAATATGATCTACACTAGTGGTTCTCAAACATTTTTGTACCTATGGACCCCTTTGATTTCTATTTTACTTGGATGGACTTCCATAGCCATTTTATGTTTAAAAAAACCCTATCATATTTTGATAATTAAATATTTATTAGGAATTGTATTAAAAAAATGATAAAATACTTTGTATATTATTAAAGTATAACCAATTTATTGCACATAATTTTAAGAGCAAAATTTTATATGGACCCCACCTGAGAACCATTGATCTACATCATCCCAAGAATAAATGACAATCCATACACACACAGTTCATTCACAAAGACACTAACCATAAAATAAATACATAAACATCTAACCACTCACACCTTTCACAGAATCCACACTATGTCAAATAGGCATGCACACACACACAAGCTCTCTCTCTCACTCTCTTTCTCACTCTCTCGCTCGCTCTCTCACACACACACACACATACACTGTCTTAAACCAGGAGACAGACAAACCTGAAGTAGATAGGGCATGTCATTGATAAGATTATGAAAGGCAGTGGAAGAACTCTGACACATATAACTGATTGATTAACCAAATAGTTAATGAAACACTCAATTAGTTAATTTGTTAAATAGTTAACGAGTCAACTAATAAAAAGTGAATTAGAATCAGTGCATGTATTTATTACTGGCATAATGACCACCCTTACTTTAACCCAAAGACACAGCAATTTCATATCAAGAATCTTGCAAACCAAATACAAACACAAAATCATCCCACTCAGTTTTTAAACTAATTACGTTACCTAAAATACCACAAAATTTCCTATCTTTAATCAGGAAACATTTCCTTTATGATGTCAAGGAATACAATCTCTTTAAAAAGAAAAATGTTGAGATTAGCTATAGTTGCACTCAAAATGTAAGAAGCATGATATAAAACATCAATAAAAATAATTATACTCCTAGAGATACACTTAAACAACTGAAAGTGATAAGAATAGTCCATCATCTTACTTAATAGATCGTAATTGGATAATGCCTAGCTTCAGTTTTCGTATATTAAACCAAGGTCTTGTTGAGAGATGGCACCAGAATGAATTACCTGGAACAGCAAATGGCATCTCAAAACAAGATAGTAACACTATATATGTCCTATAGAAGCAGACATGAAAAGAACCCAATATCCTATGTTGTATTCGAGATCATCTGTGGCAAATGTGGCGCATCCTACATAGGAAGCACAACAAAGAAAAAACTGCATATACGCATTAAGGAACACATTCTGGCAGACATTTCCGTGAAGAAACGTCTAAGGAAATGCCAGACCCAGGAATTCACAGTGCACATCAAGGCAACACAGCAGAATAGGGGCAACCTTAGAATCTCTGAGGCCATCCTCATACACCAAAAGAAACCTAAGATCAACAACAGAAGAGAGTTACAGGAAGCTATCTGATTGCTATAGTAACACATTTTTGCGTATGTCCACTCCACACACGCACATTGGCAACATTCGTTAATTTCTTGAAAATGGAGTCATAACCCCGAAATATTGAATACAAGGTAAGTCTACATTAATTCATATATTCGTTTTCTTGTAATTTGCCTTGCATTTACTTTGCATTGCTCTGGCCTTGCCCACGATCCTTTATACAATTTATTCTACATAATGTTTTATAGTAATTATTCTATTATAATGTCATCACACCTGGGCCAGGCAGAACTGAATATTATGCTAAAAATATTCAAACTAATGGAAAAAGAGAGTGAGAAATTGTTGCTAGATCAACTTCCTAGCTATAAAATTTCTTGGCTCCTCTCTAAACTCCTCAAGCCCTTACTATACGCATTCCCCGACACGTCAGCAACTTTCACGAAATCTTTACAAGACTCAACGTCATCGACCCCTCCATACTTAAAACTAACAAATACATTTTTAGTTTAGACGTAGTTTCCCTCTACTCTTCTGTACCCGCTCTCCCGGCCGTCGATATCCTCCTAGACCACATCACGTCCTTATCTCCCCCACATCTCCTTCCCCCCCCCATGCAACATCCTCCTCCCCATCTCCCCTTTCATCTTCTCTCACCTCCTCATCCATCAACCTCCAGCTCTTCAGGCTCACACCCTCAGACATATGAGAGTTACTAACCATTATAGTTGGTAACACCTATTTCCAATATAACGGTGTGACTTACAAACTTCCAGCCTGCCTATGGGATCTAGCCTTTCAGGCTTGCTGGCCATCACGTACATGGATAACCTAGAACATACAGCATTTAACACCTGCCGCTCATGCATCTTCTTCTCCATGTACGTTGATGACATCCTTATCATCACGTTCTCCAGATATGACGCCATAAACATACACCGGACCTTCAATAACACTGACATAAACATCAAATTCGAGATTGAACATTCAGACGAATCTGAAACCCTCTCTCTACTCGACTTTCAACACAGGTTCACAGAGGAAGGCTCCGTATTTACCAACTTCTACAGAAAAGCCGCTAGTAGAAAACTTTTTATCCACTACCAATCCTCCTTACCCACCAGAGCCAATGCCGCATACATGAGAAATGAGATTGCACGTGTAGCGTACTTCTCTCTCTCTCTCTGTTATATATACATGAATGCGGACGTAGTGGATAACAGCTAGCCTTCGGCCGCACTTTTGAACCCTGTTGTGTCCATCACTTTGATTGGTTGGTATTGGCGCATTTTGTCTCCTGTTCTATTTCGCGGCAGGGTGCAACCCAACCAATCGCAGCCTTCAGATAAGGTCGCGCGGACAGCTTTTTCTGAACCCCAGCTTGAGCCGACAGGATATTATAAATAGCTAGTTTTTCACTGTCTCGTTTGTCAGCCTGCTTCAGACCTTCTGAGGTCTAGCCGCTGACCCCAGAGCACACAGCCAGTTCCAGCGACGACACGACAGCAGCTTCATGGAGAACACCAACACTTTGTTCAACAGCAGTCAGAACCTCTATCTTCGTCGCCTCCAGCTTCTTAGATCTACACCAACGTCTCTACGTACACACCAACCAACAGCACTCGCACAGGTTCTCACCTCACTGTTTGTGAATTGCTTCACCGTGGTTAACAGCGAATACAACCTGCGAGACACTTGTACCAAGTAACCGGCCACAGCATTGAAGCCTCTCAACTTCTTACACGACATGTGTCTCTCTTCGGCTCTGCATTGTTGCCACAACTTCTTGTTACAGCACCTCAACCACTGTGTACCTTGACTACGAACTGATATTTACCATCCTTGTGTCTGGACTTTTTCTCAACATCCTTATAGACTCTTTTCTATGCTCTGCATTTCTCGCACACACACACACACACACACACACACACACACACACACACACACACATCCAGGTTTGCATACACATACACTTTGTTTACATGACAGCCTGTCTATTATTGTGATTATTATGTCGCATTCACACACACAAACATACATGTTGACATATCAATAAAACCTTCTCAGTGTTGAGTCACTCTTTTCTTTTGGCACTCATACTCATTTATCTTCTTTTCGTTTTTTTTTATTTGTATCGACCGTGCGATATGCTAAAGGAGCCATTCCTCGTTACCATCTCCTGATCGCACGGTCCTTACACACGTATAAAAATAATTGCAACGAAGTGACCGACAGAGCCGTCAACATCAAACAGTTCCTCAGAGACCTAACCCCTAATGGTTGCCCACCATCTTTAGCTAAACAACAGCGCCTAAAGAATATCAGGGCCAATAAACCCTGGAAGAACCATCATACTCCCAAGTCCAGCATGTGCTTCCTAAAGCTATGACATTTTGATGACAGAAGTACTGCAGTGATACAACTTGCAGTCCACAGGGAAGGACTCAACATACAGACAGTGCACACTGGCCCTTCCCTGAGAAAAGCTCTGTCCAAGAACAACACCTCTCACTACTCTGAGGAGTGCACATTGTCGAACTGCCCCGTCAATGACCCTGAATTGTGCCAGAGGACCTATGTTGTATACAAGATCATCTGTGGCAAATGTGGCACATCCTACATAGGAAGCACAACAAAAAAAAAAAACTCACAACATGGTCGTAATCTTGACACTCTAACCACTGAGCCATATATATATATATGCAGGCTAATACAAGATCCACACTAAACTCCTCACTCATATCACTCTCGAACTATGGTCTGTCCTTAGCACTTACTTAGCATTACGTAACACTCTTTGGGTCTTCTAGACCTAAGGGATAATATATATCCAATATATTGCTGGGAGGGTACCCAATTATTGTTACACTAGTGTTATACCAAGTGCAATAAGTGGGTGTGGGTAAAAGGTTTTTTTTACCCTAAATTTATATAGCAATAAGAAAATGGAGGGGAATATGAGGTACTCATCAACTTGCAGACACTATATTCCGTTGATTAATCTGTTTATTTTATAACCAAAGTGACAAAAAAGACAATATACAGACAATTATGACATGACATGTCTGCAAGCTGATAAGTACCTCATATTCCCCTCCATTTTTTTATTGCTATGTATAGAATGATACATCTTTGTTATGTTCCCAATGATGCATATGTTGTATATATATATACAGAATAATTATGATTCTTATTCACTATTCGGGATGAAAAAACATTAACAAAAAAGGAGTGGAAAAAATTTACTAGGTATTGAGTGCTTCAATTCCAAGGCATTTTTAAAGTACATAGTATCAGCCACTAGGGCTTTTAGAAAAAAAGAAATTGTATTTGTTTATTTAAGAAATTGTAGGATAAGATGAGACTCAAATAAAATTTCTATATTTTGCAACTGATATAACATTGTGTAGAAATTTTGAAATCACTATCTTTACATACATGCTGGTTCAATTCCACTCATTTATTAAATATCCGATTTTTTGTTTTTGTTTTTGTCAAAGTTCATTTGTTGCTTTTTGCAACCATCTCAGTGACAAACAAATGTGCCCTCTATAACGGACAGAATCAATAGTCACTGAGGTTGTAAAGAGCAATGAAAGAGCTTTGACAAACAAAAATTGGATATTTAATAAATGAGAGAAATTGAACCAGTGTGTGTGTTAGTTACATTGGCATAATGACTCCCTAGACACAACAAAATTTGTTTCAACACACAAATTCACATAAAGAATCTTGCAAACCTGATACAAAAATCGAAGTATCTTTACATAGTTTGTATTTCCTCTTTTAGCCTATTCAAATCTACTTAACTAATAGGAACATCCCTCACAGCTGTAGCCAGAAGTAACCAAATTATATTTCAGGTGTAAATTTACACCAAAAGATGAGTCAAAGTTAGCTTCAGGTTGTCTACTGATTAAAACTTGGCCAATCAGCTTGGTCTGACAAATCCTTGGCAACTTTCAGGAACTTAGTGATAAAAGAAATCTCATCTCTAAGAATTAATCAGAGAAGCACTAATTATCTTAGCTAAACATTGATTTTACCAACCTGTCTTATTTAACATATATACACATTCTCACTCTCTCTCTCTTTCTCACTGTCACTAATTTGGTTGACCAGCTTAGAGCCCATAAGAAGATGTTCTCTCTCTCTCTCTCTCTCTCTCTTTCTCACTGGCTTAATCTTTGTAGAGTTATACAAAGCAAAATAAATACAGAAGCACATTTTTGTTTACAAATATTAATATTCTAAACTGGACTGTTGTTCTGAATCACTATCATGCTCAATAAATTCACATCTCCCTGTTCTGTACTTCTTTCAGTACACCTACTAACATCTACCTACTAAATAAATTCATTTCTTGTTGAAAATGCAATTAACTTCAACTAAATAAAAACTAACTTCATACAACAGAGAGAAAAACAGATATAAAATGAATTAAAAATACAGTTCTCAAGTTAATTTACGTGCTAGGAAATGGACACTCTGATCTTTGTTTTAGTTTGTTTGACCTCACCAACATAGTACAGTCCTAAAATGCTTACAACTATGAAATTACAGTTTAAAAAAAAAATATTTTTATATAGAAATACAATTAATTGTATTTTTGTCTAAAGCTAATCTGCATAATTAGAACAGAGCTCAGAAAAAATAATTCAAACAGACCAATAACATGAATTTAGCTAATTAAATAAATGAGGGATGTGTTGAATTTAATGGCTATTGTTAGCAACTTCAAAGTAATGGGGAGAGAATTTCAAAATATTAAGAATATATTTCTTACATTATATTACATACTTTGGAAAGGGTAGTTAAACCATCCTTCAGCTCAGCTGTTCAAATTCATGTCATTGGCCTCCCATGAGTTATTTCTCTTAGCTTTTTTGTATTTTTAATTCTGCAACATTTACATACCACATATTTGGAAAAGCATAATGAATGTTTTCATCAAACAACTCATTTACAAAAGCAGTCGACTACACCTGCACAGAAGTAAAAATTATTTAGATACTCAAAAGAATGTAATTTATGTCATTATATTCCTTGCAATTTACCCATCAAATCTATAGCAAACCGACATATTAAATAAAACAGCTGAATGTTATTACATAAACTGCAAATTAAAATACAGTATACTTAATGTACAATATAAGTGTATTTAATGTACATTATAAGCATATTTAATGTATAATATAGCCATATTTAATGTACAATATAACAGTTTATGCTATATTGTACAACATATTTAAAAGATCCTTGTATATTTTCTGTCATTTACCTGCTGATAGCCTAATGTTACTATCCTTCAATTAATCATTATTACTACAATATATGAGATTTATTACACTTCATGTTTTCTAAAAAAAAAAATTTATATTATATTTATTTCTGTATTATATTAGAAGTAAACATATTAAAATCTTCATGAATATATATAAAAAAAAAATTAATTAATGTTAAGAGTATAAAAATTGTCTTAGAAAAAAGAAAACCAAAACTTTTACCAAAAGAATGTTAGATAATTGAATGATTTGTTAGGTAAATCCAATACGTTATTCTGGAAAGATGTTTTAAGTTATTTGGCTTCATACTATCTTTGGTTTAAAGCTATCACATACTGAAACTTTCCCGAAGCCTTTCTCTTTCGTAGATATTAGCATTGCAGTTTTTCTTCATTATACTTTACTGCTATTATCTCTTTAAAATATTATATAAGAGCACATTTTAATTATTTTACTTCATGTTTTTTTATTTTATTTTATTTTTCAATAATCTGTTTAAAATGTTTTGCTGAGAATTTTCTATTTTGAAGAAGAAATGTTTTATTCAGTTACCAAATCAATTTTCAAAAGAGCTGATCATAACAAAAGTAAATTGAAAGCTCCCAAAATCTTCATAGTTTTTTCTAAAAACTTTTTTTACTATTGTGTCACAACTGTTGATACTCTCATTACATACCAACATGTTCAATCTCTTTAGCGGTCAAAATGCTTCTCAAGTTAATAAAACTCCAAAATCTATGTAAACTTAGTTTACTCATTATCTACCAAACCAGGGACTGAACAAATGCAATTGACAAGTCTATGTGAAATAGAATTTTCGGCTCAACCATCTGCCCATTTCAACTCTACTACATCACTACTCTATTAACTTACATTTCATCCTCTGTAATTTCTCTTCTCCATTAAGCTCATTTTGTCTCTATGTTTGTTAATAATGAAGTTATATCAATTTGGCTTTTCTGCTAAGTATGTATCAATCATCAGAGTATGCATGGGGTCCCGATTATGTCAACATATCTGTTGGTCATGCTGAAGCCTATTTCACCTTTGACTGGAACAATGATACCTGCATTGATACCATCTCACATACCTGCAATCAGCTCAGTTTTCATATTCTAAATCAACAGCTCCCAGCCTAGTATTGTCTTTGCTTAGTGGTGATGAATATCATTCTCTGGTACCTATTTGTTATAGGGAACTATACCACTCTGTGGTACCTACTTATTATAGTAAACTGCAATAGATGGTACAATAGGTACCATTCAGTGGTACCTAATTTCTGAAGAACAAGGCCAGCAATTTGGAAGTGAAGTGCACTAGTCAATATCATCAACACAGTATTTGATTGGAACTTAATTTTATCAACCCTGTTGGGAAGAAAGACAAAGTTGATAGCAGGGTTTGAGCTCAGAATGAAAAGAACTGGAACAAATACAGAGAAGTATTTTCCCCAACACTAATGATTCTGCCAGCTCACTCCCTGGTACTGGAAATTTTATTATCTAAATAATGGTGCCAGAAATTCTTTTGCTTCTCTATTCTGGCAGAAGAAGCACTAGTTTGTATCACAGTTTTCTTCAGGTGGCATAACATAATGCTAGTTATGGCAACGTCAATAAAAGCAGCACTCAGGAGGGGGATGACAATGATGGTGCTGATGGCAGTCACTGTGGCAAGGATGATGATGGCCATGATGACAATGACACTGCTGCTGATGCAACAGCAAGGAGGAGAACAATACCTGGATAAAACAATTACATTACTCACATAAACAATACCTCCTTTTAGCATCTGTTTCTGTGTTCCATCAAATGCACCGTTTCTGACCTTCTTCAGCCATCTCTCTTTGGAGTATCATTAATTACATCGATTCAACATTATTATTAATAAAAATATTTACATTATATTATGTTCAAAACCAGCCCTGATTGAACAAGTTTATGATCAAAGTTGTTCCTATTATAACAATCCAATCTTAATGTTATACATTATATCAACTACATACGTTATCTAATACATTCTCTTTAAAGACAGTAAAGTATAATTTGAGGAGAATTCAACTGCTTTTTCTAGGATATAGATCAAATGTATTTTCTTCATTATTTGTTTAAATTGACATAAAAGTGTATGTAAGCTCACAGTTCCAACTTCTTTCTGTATTTGCTCAATTTCTTGAATGACATTGCATATCTGTCAAACTGTGAGAAAGAACTGACTTGAACTGTGATGATTCAATCAATCCATTTCAACACAGGGGAAAGTAAAAGTAAAATGATGATGATGATGGTGGTTGTATATCATCATCATCGTGACTATGTGGTAAGAAGCTTGCTTCCCAACCACATTGTTCCAGGTTCAATCCCACTGTATGGTACCTTGGGCAAGTATCTTCTACTATAGCTTCAAAGCCTTGTAGGTGGATTTGGTCGACAGAAACTGAAAGAAACCTGTTGTGCATGCATGTATGTATGTATGTATGCATGTATGTATGTATATATCTATATATATATATATATATATATATATATATATATATATATATATATATCATCATCATCACCGTTTAACGTCCGCCTTCCATGCTAGCATGGATTGGATGATTTGACTGAGGACTGATGAACCAGATGGCTACACCAGGCTCCAATCTGATTTGGCAGCTGGACGCCCTTCCTAACGCCAACCACTCCGAGAGTGTAGTGGGTGCTTTTACGTGCCACCAGCACGAAGACCAGTCAGGCAGTACTGGCAACGATCATACGCAAAATGGTATATCTTACATGCCACCTGCACAGGAGCCAGTCCAGCGACACTGGCAATGATCTCACTCAAATGTTGTTTTCACATGCCAGTAAGGCGACGCTGGTAATGATCACACTCAAATGGTGTTATTTACATGCCACTGGCACGGAAGCCAGACAGCTGCTCTGGCAATGATCATGCTCAGACGGTGCTCTTAGCACTCCACTGGTACAGTTGCCCCAACAGGTCTTCACAAGCCAAGTTTAGTGTCCAATGAAGGAGAGGTTGGCATGGGTGCCAGTCATCGAATTTGGTTCAATTTCGATTTCAGTTGCCTCAACAGGTCTTCGCAAGTGAAGTTTAGTGTCCAATGAAGGAAAGGTATGCATAAGTGGGCTGGCTACATCCCTGGCAGAGGCCTTAGATTATGGTCTCACTTGCCTTGCTGGGTCTTTTCACGCACAGCATATTTCCAAAGGTCTCAGTCACTAGTCATTGCCTCAGTGAGGCCTAATGTTCGAAGGTCGTGCTTCACCACCTCATCCCAGGTCTTCCTGGGTCTACCTCTTCCACAGGGTGTGGCAGTTTTTCGCACAGCTATCCTCATCCATTCTCTCGCCACATTATCATACCAGCACAATCGTCTCTCTTGCACACCACAACTGATGCTTCCTAGGTTCAACTTTTCTGTCAAGGTACTTACACTCTGTCAAGTATGCACACTGACATTACACATCCATCGGACCATACTGGTATCATTCCTTGCGAGCTCACACATGTCCTCAGCAGTCACAGCCCATGTTCACTGCCACGTTGCATGGCTGTTCGTACACATGCGTCATACAGTCTGCCTTTTACTCTGAGCGAGAGGCCCTTTGTCATCAGCAGAGGTAAGAGCTCTCTGAACTTTGCCCAGGCTATTCTTATTCTAGCAGCTACACTTTCAGTGCAATATTCCCCACTACTAACTTGGTCACCCAGATAACGGAAGCTATCAACTACGTCTAGTTTTTCTCCCTAGAATGTGGCAGAAGTTGTTTTCTGCACATTTTCAGTGTTTATTGCTCCTGAACATCTGCCACATACAAAAACTAACTTCCTAGTTAGCCTGCCTTTGATATTGCTGCCCCTCTTATGTGTCCATAGCTTACACTGGGTACATCTTATACAGTTGCCACCTATGCTTTTTTTACAGATCGAGCAGGGCCATCTACCTGAAGGGGTTTGTGTTTTGTCTACCTTCCTACTTATTAGGACTTTGGTTGACTCTAAGGCCCTTCGATTCTAGTCCTTGCTTCCACACCTGAAACTTCTCCTCTAGTTCTGATAGTGACTCAGCAATTAGCACAAGGTCATCATCATAGAGGAGCTCCCAGGGGCATCCTGTCTTGAATTCCTGTTATTGCCTGGAGGACTATGATAAATAGGAGGGGGCTGAGGACTGAACATTGGTGGACCCATACCTCTACCCGGAATTCTTCACTGTACTCGTTACCAACCCTCACCTTACTGACAGCATCTCTGTACATGGCTTGCACAGCTCTCACTAACCATTCTTCTATCCCTAGTTTCCTCATTGACCCCCAGATAAGGGATCAGGGGATCTTGTCAAAGGCTTTCTCCATGTCAACGAAAGCCAGGTCCAGAAGTTTATCTTTGACTAGGGGTTTCTCCTGCAGCTGTCTTACCAGAAATATATATATATATATATATATATATATATATATATATATATATATATATATATATATATATATATATATATATATATGTATATATATATATATATACATACACACATGTTAGAAGTAAATAGACACCCCATAAAACATCGTTTTCTGTCTATTCTAACTTGTAAAGGTTTATATTTCTTATTAATTAACATGTTTATGTTTCAGATTCTACATGTTGCTCTTTAATCAGACCATGTACAAAAGAAGTCTTGGAACTGTCGGAATTTCAAAGAGGCTGTATTGTGGGTCATTCTCAAGGTGGATATAGTCAGTGTAAAATCACAGAAAACCTTAGGATCCTCTTTCTACAGTTAATAGAGTGATTGTGCAATTCACCAGAGAGGGGAAGGAGTCCACATCACCTTGTCCAGATCAACCAGAGTCCTCTGACAGGATCCTTCTCTTTGCTCAGAGAAGTGTGGAGGATAATCCTCATTGCAAGACCTCTGACATAGCAGAGCAAGTTGATGTCAGTCCCTGAACAGCTGTCGGGTATCTCCACAAACTTGGTTACTATGGCAGAGCAAGAAGGAAACCACATCTTTGACCAGCCAATATGGTGGAGAGGCTATTAGCATTTTGGGACACTGTCATATTCTCCAATGAGTCCAGATTTGCTGTATTTCCTAACAGTGGTCGAGTGTGGTCTGGAGACTCTGTGATCAAGAATTTGATGTGAAAAGATTGCAACCAGCAATGAAATGCAGCAGCTATTCTGTGATGATCTGGGGAACAATTTGGAGCAATGATTGATCAGAGCCGGTGGAGTGTAAGGAAAAGATAAACTCAAATAAATATGTGTCCATATTGCAGAAAGGACTCCTTCCAAACTTCTCCAGTGGTAAAATGATTAAAGAAGATTCTCTATTTATGGAAGATGGGATTCCTTGTCACACGATTAAAATGACCCAAGATTTGTTGGAAAAGAATGGCATTAGAAAGCTTCCATAGCCAAGCCAGTCACCAGATATGAACCCTATAGAACATCTCTGAGGCGTAATGGCTAGGACATTTCATAAACAGAACAAGAAAGTATCTTCAAAGCCAGATCTTTTGAGACTATTGCATGAAACTTAGCAAGAAATTCCACGAGAGAATATTCACCATCTGAATTTGACATAAAAGTGTATGTAAGCTCACAATTCCAGCTTCTTTCTGTATTTGCTCAATTTCTTGAATGACATTGCATATCTGTCAAACTGTGAGAAAGAACTGACTTGAACTAACATGTCTAATAGGGCCCTTGCATTGAAAAATGCAAAGAGCATGTCTACTAAATATTAAATGTTCACATTATAGCAACTAACAAATAATTTGAATGTATAATTTCAGATTTAAATAAATTTTAATGATTATAAGGGTGTCTATTTACTTCTTTTATGTCTGTGTATGTCTACCAACACTGCTTGACAACAGGTGTTGATGTGTTTATATCCCTGTAACTTAGCAGTTTGGCTAAAGAGGCTGATTGAATAAGTACTAGGCCTTAAAAAATAAGTCTTGGGATCTGTTTGACTTAAACCCTTTAAGGCAGTGCCCCAGCATGGCCACAGTCAAATGACTGAAACAACTATAAGATAAAAATCATTGTCAACATAATCATCATCTAACTTCCACTTTTCCATGCCTTCATGCACACACACACACACACACACACACACACACACACACACAATAGGCTTCTTTTAGTTTCTGTCTACCAAATTTACTCACAAAGCTTTGGTCAGGCTGAAGCTATAATAGAAGGCACTCACCCAAGGTGCCATGCAGTGGGACTGAACCTGAAACCATGTGGTTGGGAAACAAACTTCTTACCTCACAGCCATGCCTGTGGTATAAACACACACTCACACATACACACTCACACATACACACTCACACACACGTGCACACACACACACACACACAATAAACAAGAATCAATCGCTTGAAACATCACTGCATGTGTTTCAATAGTGTGGTTGTTTATTAACAACCATGCTGTTGAAACGTGTGTATTGATGTTTTTAGCTACATATATGACCAAAGATGCTCCATTTTACCTTTATATTCAGATACAATGTATCCAGGACAACATTATTCAATGTCTCTTTTAAGATAGCAGGATGTGGTTTGGAGAAGACTTTGAGCAGATCAAGTAACCATTTAGAGGTTTTCTCACTTGGTCAGTATTTCATGTTTTATTCTGCAATGTAATCATTATTAATTATGGAGGAAGTGGCTCTGCCCATGACATTCACATGCTCTTCAAATCAGACTGGTAGATGTTCAGTTTAAATATTTGTAAGACAATATGTATAGTGGACTTAATATATAGCTTGGTTTGACACCACTGCCTAGTTCTTTGCTAGTATTTGGGACAGATCACCAACTTCCTTCTTCGCTTCAACCAGTCTTGGGGAATCTACAAAAGGTCATGTTTTTAATGACATCCCAGTTCTGAACCAAGACTGAAACAATGTGTTTATTAATATTCTAACTCCCACTGTTAATAAAATTCTGTTATATCCCTAAAACTGTATTTATAAACTATGTCTCTTAATTCCAGGTTCCCTAATTACAGCCATCTAATAAAAAAAAATGTCATTGTCTTCCAGGAAATGTTTTTGTTCAATATGTAGGAAGGGAATAAGTAAAAAGTTGATATTGTGTACTCAGAGTAACCAATGGACTTAAAAAGATGCAATACAACATGTGGATCATTAATAGATATCTAGGACTACAGATATGAAGTACAGGAATTATTAGCAGGAGAAGCACACATAAAATGAAGGCTGTGAATTGCTCAGATGTTTTGTTGCTAGCAGTAATATACTATTTTTGTTATTTTTCTCTGTGGCCTGTTTATGTGCTCAGAAATTGCAGCCAAATCTGTTTCAAATCATATTGTACTGTTTAAAAGAGAAAGGCCATCCAAAAATATCTAGTTCAGAAAAACATGTCCCTGTCTAGGGCTAATCCAGGGTTGAAAAATAGCAAATGATTCTGGCAATCCATGATGTGGGTAGGGGAGACTGAAAACTGTTCAGAGATTAGTGTAACTGTGTTAACTACAATTTCTCTCTTCAAAGAGAAAGGCAAACTATATGACTTCTATATGAAAGTAATGTAATGCTGCATGTTAGTCAGACATTACTTTTTATGTCATGATTATCCATTTCCATATCATCATTTTTTTAAAAATATTTCTTTTAGTTTCTTCTCTGTTGCTTCTTAACAATAATTCAGCCACTTTCTGCAATTATAGTTTCAAATAAACTACTCTAGAACCATCTTTTAAAAAAAAAAATGAAAAGAAAAGTTTCTTATACAAAACAATTACTACTATGGAATGCAGCTTTAAGACAAGATATAATATTGGAAATAAATGTAGGGAAACTCCACTCATCGGTCACAAAAAAAAAAAATCATAAAAATCAGCTAGCAACATTACAGAAAATTTGCAACCAATCTATTTATCTAATGGAAGCAATGATTTTCTTTAAGAGATAATCACAACTAAATACATAAAAATAAAGCAAATTTGTCTTATTGCTATTGTGGAATCTGAACTTTGTATCGAGTTCTCAGCCCCTGTCTAAAGTTAAACCATGGAGAGAGAAGTTTTATATTTTTTACTGAATCAATATATCTAAACACACACACAACTAAATAACTGCATACACATACACGTTATTACACACATGCAAACACAAAAACAAACATGTATGTATGTGTGTGTGTGTGTGTGTGTGTAAACAAATAAGTGTGAACAGGAGGAAGAACAGAGAGCACTTAAATACATAGATATATGCAAGCATGTCTGCTAACACATATATACACACACACATACATTCAAACACACCTACACATATATATAAAACTAAACACACAAATATTCAGGCATCTGTATGTCTATGTTGATTGAAGATGGATGTTAGTAGTTGTTTTCTGCCTATTTTCTCATTGGTGATAAAATTCAATATGTTCTTATTTATCTCTTCTTAAGTATAAAAGTGACAAGCAAGTGAATTCTATTTGAGCTGTATGGAAAAAGAAATAAGATTACAGAATCAATACTTGTATAAAACGGCAGCAATCAGGTGAAAATATACAATATACACCCAGAGGTGTATCATAACCAACCTGTACTACAAATTATGCATTCCAAGACTATTTTTAATAGAAATATTAAGTGCATTTTGTAGATTAATGTGATAGGTCAATGGTTATCAAGTATGTGTGTGCTCACACACACACACGCACGCGCGCACACACGCACGCGCGCGCACACGCGCATACACACGCACACACACACACACACACAAACACACACACATTATGTAGATAGAGCACACTTGAATCAATCAACCAGTCTCCTCCACATTTTCTCATGTACCACCATCTCTGCAACTCTGCAATACAGTTCTTTTCAAAGTTTGTGTCCTCCAGCAATGCTCATATGTTTGACACTGTCTGCTTCTTCTTTTATCATATACTGGTTACCATAGTAATGGTTGATGTACAACCTCATCTTTTCATTGCCAACAGTGTCCCACAAACTTCAGTCTGCATTGTTTGGTAGTTTCTGTTAATAATGGTATATTTCCATATAATACACTGTTTGGTAAACGTTACTACCAGAGAACGTTTTCCACCCTTATTAACATCTTTATGTAGCTTTAATCTTTCTACTACTTTCATAGATGACCAACATTCAGCAACACTAAAATAACTGAATTGGGATACCATTAAATAGATTGGCTCTCATATTACAGATATCTTATTCATTGTTGATCATGCACATATAATTATTCATTCACTGACTCTCTCTTTGAGGTTTTGATCCATGATCCTAGATATTTGAAGTCAGTCACACATTTCATGTTTGCACTCTTTCAATATGTATGTTCTTTTCGTTAACTGAAAGCCATCAGCTCAGTCTTATTTCCATTGGTATGTAGTCCAATCTGCTTTGCAGCTTCCTTAACTCACTGAAATAGTGGCTGAGTTTCCTTGACAGTATTAGAAGTAAAAGCTATATCATCAGTTCAA
Source organism: Octopus bimaculoides (assembly GCF_046866305.1). NCBI lineage: Eukaryota > Metazoa > Mollusca > Cephalopoda > Octopoda > Octopodidae > Octopus > Octopus bimaculoides. The sequence goes on along the minus strand of NC_142945.1, from coordinate 28,786,986 downwards.
AATGCATCAGTAATAATAGTTGTAGAATGACACTTTTTTGAGGATCTATAAACACGCACACACACACACACACACACACACACACACACACACGCACACACACATACACTCACATTTGTATGTGTGTGTGAAACCAGTATCAATAAATAAAGAATTATAGAATTGTGTTAGAAGAGAACTGGTTTTTCATTATCAGCATAGGTGGTTGCTTGGCTGTGTGGTAAGAAACTTGCTTCCTAGCTACATAGTTCTGGATTCAGTCCCACTGCATGACACCTTGAGTAAGTGTCTTCTACAATAGCCTTGGACCAATCATAGTCTTGTGAGTGGATTTAGTAAATGGAAACTAGAAGAAAAATGTGTGTGTGTGTGTGTGTGTGTTTGTCCCCCACCACTGCTTCAAAACCAGTGTCAGTGTATTTGTACCCCCATAACTCAGGGGTTTGAGAGCAAAGACTAACAGAATAGGCACTAGGCTTAACAAAAAGTAAGTTTTGGGGTTGATTTGTTGGACTAAAACCCTTCAAGATGGTGCCCCAGCATGGCCACAGTGAAAATGAATGAAACAAGTATAAGAGAAAAGATTCCAGGAAACCGTTGGGATTTAGAAACTTCTCAGCAATTACCTTGTCTTTTATTTGAATTACTATTTGCTTAAACGTCAGATTTGGATGTATAATCTTCAGATTTAGTCACTATCACACAGCAGTGAGTACTGCTTTCAAATGAACAAGTGTTTATGTATTTCCTATCCCATAACGAATACTCTTGTGATCATGTTGAAAAATGCTCCTATCCTTAGCTGGTGAGGTTTTTGTATAACATTCTAATATCATTAATTAAAAAAAAATTATTATCATATAGAAAGAGATTTTTTAATACAAAAAAAAAAGCCACAGATATCAATTAGATATTAATTAGAACAATAATTAAGTCTGATAAATTAGAAGCAACAAATTGATCAAAATATAATACATTATTTCTTTTAATTCTAAAAATAATACAGATGGCTGATGTTATCTACAGGAGGTATCATGAACACCATAGGGAAATATCACTTATCTTATTCACATCCTTTGTTGACATCAGGTAACTGAACTTTCTATCACAGAACAAAGAAAGGTAATCAACTTTGACAGTGCAGCTTCCTGTATATCACCTTTATTTCTGATATATTTATATATATATATATATATATATACGCACACATATGCATACATATATTTGTCTTTCCTTCTTTATTTTACTGACAGTCTAGAGGAAATACTAATAAAAGTGTTCATTTTATTCTAGGCTAATGTATTGTAATTATCGCTAAAAGGGTTATCAGAGAACATGAGCATCACACAATTTCATTTCCTTTTAACCATAAACCTAAAACCTTGGTATATCTGTAAGATATAAACCTAAAATTTTGGTATATCTGTAAGTTGTTAATTTCGGTATACTCTTTTACTCTTTTACTTGTTTCAGTCATTTGACTGCGGCCATGCTGGAGCACTGCCTTTAGTCGAGCAAATCGACCCCAGGACTTATTTTTTGTAAGCCTAGTACTTATTCTATCGGCCTCTTTTGCCGAACCACTAAGTTACAGGGACATAAACACACCAGCGTCGTTTGTCAAGCGATGTTGGGGGGACAAACACAGACACACGTATCTTTAAGACTAAATAATATTGTCTTTTAGAAGAGTGATTTTTGCTAAGTATATGTTAAATATACATATCTTTACTTTATAATATTTAGCCATTTAATTTCTTGAAGGAAAACTGGTGATACTAAATTCACTTGGATTTGACACAAAGAAGGAAAAATTCGGAGAAATTCAGATTTGGAAAATTTAAACTAAAAGCTTTATTTTTCTACACAGCTTACTTATATCATGAATTTTTAATGAGTACACAAAATGGAAATAGTTTTAAAATGTTAATATGGTATATAGTATTTTGTGAGAAAAATAAACAAAAGAGAAAAATATCATTTTCATCTCTCTTTTCATCAACCATTCATGTATAAAACAATATACATTTTGTGAAATCATGTGTAATTAAGAAACCAGTCATAACACTAGTAAATATATAAATTCCTTCATTCTAGAACGAAATTGTTTCAATCTCAGTAAAATAAATCATCTTTGGGAACTGTGTATAAAAAAATCCATAGAATGAACATAGATATTTGTCTAGACCAGTGTTTCTCAACTGGAGTTCCCTGGAAGGGGTTCCTAGGGGTTCCCCAAGAAAGAGTGAGATAAGCTATTACTAATTCCATGATCGTAATATGACTATACATGCACAACATGTTGGTTATTGTAATATTGTAATATAGACATCATCCTATCTAACTTAAGTTAACAAATAATATAACAACTATATACATACATATATATATATTTTTACTACATGAACTATGATGAAAGAACTATGAGAGAGATATGGTATATAATTTTTTCTTGTGCCAGGGTTCCTTGAAACATGTAATTTATTTTAAGGGTTACACAAGGGTAAAAAGGTTGAGAAACACTAGTCTAGACATGAGATATTTTTAGGAAGACAAAACTCAAGTTACTTCATTAAAAGAAATAATCAAAACATTTTCAGTGCTTGTCAAATTCACACCATTTCTGAGAAGTAGTAGAATTTTATAGATTGCTCACAACTTGTTGATATTTTAACTAGGTCAAAATTATGAACCCTCCAGCTATCATACACATACTTTCTTTAACTTGGAATTTAATCATGAAATTAATTTATAGCAATTGCTGAATATAATTTCCAATACAGAATTCAATAACATATGCTGGTTTGTGTAATAATCACATTCTATGAAATAATTTTGAGAAGAGCTTCTGAAAAATTAGTGAGTCACCACAGGGTTGGGGGAAAAGCATGCATTAAGTTGATGCGTATCATTGCCATTCAATACCAAAATACATATTAATTTCAAGTTTATTCATCATTCAAACATTATGTATGACTCTTCCCTTCTCTCTGTCTCTGTTTCTCTCTCTTTCCACTTGAACAAAGTGATGACATATGAATAAACAGTATCTTGTCACTTCATATGATGTGGTTCTTAATGCTAATCATAATGGTCATATTAATATTGATTTTAAGAGCATTAAGAAAGACACCTTGATTTCTTCAGCTCTCATTGAAGTCATTTATCATTTCATGTTGCTTCAAAATATTTTTGCCTTCTATTTAAGATATTTTATAACCTAGGGATTTATATCTGCAAGCCCTATAACACTCTGTATAACAAGGATAATGATGTATCCCAGCCTGATGGAGCCTGTTTATCTCCATGCTATATACCTATACATAAAACACATATAAATTTTACACTGTATTCACTGATTGCAACTGATATCATCAGAAAAAGGTAATTAAAATTAATTCAAATGACAGATCTGTCAGACATTCAATGAGGTCAAGTTGTTGATGCTCATATGGCAGGTACTAACATAACAGAAACAGCTGAAATGTTTGGTGTATCAAGTATTGTCTCGAAAGTAATGATAGCCTTTGATAAAGAGGGAAAACCTCCTCATGGGAACAAAACTCTGGAAAAAAACAAGAACTTTCAGATAGGGACCATCGGACTCTTACATGAATTATTAGAAAGGATCACAAAAGTACAGCTCCCAAAATTACTGCAGAGCTTAATGACCACCTTGAGAACCCAGTTTCCACAAAAACTGTTCACCAGGAACTGCATAAAGCCAGATTTCATGGGAGGGCTGTAATCAGAAAAGCACTACTTTCAAAAACAAACGTTGCAAAGCATTTAGAGTGGAGTAAGAACCTACAGAATTGGTCCCTAGAGCAGTGGAAAAATGTTATTTTCTCGGACGAGTCATCCTTTACATTATTTCCAACCACCAGCTGAGTTTGCATGTGGAGACAGCCAAAAGAAGCATTTGACCCAGACTGCCTTCCTCCAACTGTTAAACATGGAGGAGAATCTGTGATGATCTGGAGGGTGGAGGAATATATCTTGGAAATCTGCCAGCCCAATGGTTTCCCTTCATGGCAAAATTAATAGTCAAGACTATTTAAGCATTTTATCTGATCAAATTCATCCTATCATTGCGGAACTGTTTCTGGAGGGAAATGCAATCTTTCAGGATGATAATGCACCAATTCACACAGCTAAAGTTGTTACTGAATGGCACGAGGAACATTGTAGTGAAGTTGAACATCTTATCTGGCCACCACAGTCCCCAGATCTCAATATTATTGAACATTTATGGTGTATTTTAGAAAAACAAGTAAGGAGTTAATATCCTCCACCATCATCACTACAAGAACTGGAGACTGTTTTAGCTGAAGAATGACAAAAATTCCTTTGGAAACAATTCAAACTGTAATTATTGCCAAAGGCAGTCCTACCCCATATTAAAATTAATTTATTTGAAATTTTAAGGTGTTTCCTTTATTTTGTCCAACCCCTGTATATATTAGGTTGACTGGAAAGTTCTGAACATTTTTGAGCTAAATCTTTTAAAACTTCATTGAGCGCACCTGAAATGTAACACAGTTAAAACTTTGGCGTTGCTTGAAGTGTTAGTGCATCTCTTCTTTTTTCCTGACTAAAAATAGATTTATCTTTCATTCCGGTTACCTTTTATTGACATTTGAAATGGATAATCAAAAATTTCATATTCATATTGTAATGTTTTTCTTTTTTAAAAAAGAAGAAAATGCTGCAAAGACTTGCAAAAACATTTGTGAAGTTTATGGTGATGATGCTGTAGGTGAATCAACTGTTCAAAAGAGGTTTGCAAAATTTAAAGCTGGAAAGTTTAGCTTGGAAGATGACATAGTGGAAGACCTTCAAAATTGGATGAAGATGTTTTGAAGGCAAAAATCGAAGAAAACTTAAATATCACAACTAGAGAATTTGCAGAGGAGTTAGAAGTACAGCTCATGAACACCTAGTGAAGCCAGGATACATTTCACACTATAATGTATGGATCCTTCACAAACTTCAGAAAAGAATTGCTTGGACCGGTATTCCATTTGTGATATACTTTTGAAACATACTGAAAGCATGCCTTTTTTTAAACAACTTGTGACTGGAGATGAAGATTGGTTTGTCTATGAAAACGTAGTGGGAAAAAGATCCTGGAGTTTGCATAAGGATCCTCCAAAACAGCAACCAAAGATAAATATCCATGCCAAAAAAGTTATGCTTTGTGTTTATTGGGATCATAAAGGCATTAGTTATTATGAGCTTCTCCCACAAAACCAGACCAATTAATTCTGATGTGTATTGTTGTCAGCTGGCTAATTTGAACCAAAAAATCAAAGAATTGAGGCTGGAGATTGCTAGCAAGAAAGGGTTAGTGTTCCAACAACACATTGCCTGACCACATGAGTCTACCTGAGCAAAATTACATGAACTTGGCTGGGATCTCTCACCCCATTCACCATATTCTCCTGATACTGTGCCATCTAACAACCACTTGTTTTTGTCTCCACAGAACTCATTGTAAGGAAAAACATTTAATGATTTAGATGGAGTTTAGATGCAGTTAAATAAAGTTTTTTCTTCAAAACCAGTCAAATTTTATAATTATAGAATATTTAAATTGCCTGATAGTTGGGCAGATGTCATTAACAATACTGACCAACAAGTATTTTTCATCAAGCATATGTCAAGGTATACTTAGTGTAGCTTTTAATGCTGATTTCAAATATACAATTAGTTTTTTGACATCGCGACAGTTTTCAAGATGAGAAAGTTTTGGGGTTTTAGCTCATGCATTATATAGAAATTCCAATTAATGACATGTTTGCATGTATTTCATTTACATCATGGAAACATACCTTTAGAATAAACTACATTATTCATTGCTGCATAGTTCAGATGCAATATTTCATCATCTTAAATTAACCAATCAAGTTTTGTCTGATGAAATAGGTATTTCAGCATAACAAATTGACCAGTCATAATTGGTCTCATGAAATATTTCATCATCTCAAATTCAATATAAGTATAACTGTTTGTATCTATTTTCTTACTTGTTTACAACGTCAACAATGTCAAGACAGTGTAGAAATTGTCCTGATGCGTTTTGTTATGTCTGTGGACAATTTATTGTGAAAGCTCAAAAATGTACAATAACACCAGAGATCAAGAAGATTTATAAGCTATACTTTAACTGTCCTCTTGGAGATCAGAACAAGTTATGGGCACCACATTTTATCAGCTCAGCTTGCTCAAATGACTTATGTGACTGGTTCAATAATAAGAAGCCCATGCCTTTTGCCATTCCAATGATATAGAGTGAGCCAAAAGACCATTTTAATGACTGTTATTTTTGCAAAGTAAATGTCACGAGATTTTCTATGAAGAATAAACAAACACAAAATTGTGTATCCCAATTTGGATTCCGCAATGAGACCTGTGCCTCACAATGGAAGTCTGCCAATTCCAGTTCCACCAAATGATGGTATTGAAATATCAGATCATGTTGCTGACTGTCACAATAGTGCTGCTGAGGAAGATTAAGTGGCTGATGACGATAGCTTTGAACCTCAGAAATTTTCCCAAGCTGAACTGAATGACCTTGTCAGAGACCTATCCTACTCAAAAGATAAAGCAGAACTGTTGGCATCAAGACTGAAGGAGAAGTATCTGCCAGAACACAGTGTGCGTATAACTTATTTTTGGCAGCGAAATGTAGTTCTACAAATGTGTTTTTCTGTTGAAGGCTCGGTTTGCTTTTGCACTAACATTGATGGACTTATTGAATGTTTATCACAAAATCATGATTCTGCAGAGTGGCGTTTGTTTATTGACTCTTCAAAACGAAGTTTAAAAGCTGTACTTCTCCATATCAGTAATTTCAAGCCCTCCATTCGTATTGCACACTTTGTTCTTCTTCATGAATCATATGAGAATATGGAACTTTTAGTTCATGCCATTGCCTATGAAAAATACTCATGGAAAATATGTGGAGATTTAAAAGTAATTGGAATGTTAATGGGAATGCAGTCAGGTTTCACAAAATACTGTCCTTTCTTGTGTCTATGGGATAGTCAGGCAACTGGCAGACATTATTCAGAATCAAACTAGCAGACAAGGACATCATACCAGCCAGGACTGTCCAGCATCAAGAATACACTTCTTGTAGATCCATGTAATATCCTATTGCCTCCTTTGCACATAAAGCTTGGACTGATGAAGCAGTTTGTAAAGACACTAGGGAAGAGAAATATCAGAAGGTTTGAGTATATTGTAGAAAAGTTTCCCAAAATCACACAGGCGAAGTTGTCAGACCCCAAATTAGAGAAATACTCAAAGATGTCAACTTCAAGACAACACTGGATGAACTGGAACTGCCTGCCTGGAATGCTTTCAATTGGATCTGTGAGAATTTCTTGGGCAACATGAGGGCAATAGACTGCAAGGATGGCGTCAAGTATCTTCTGAAATGTAACTCAGCAATCGGTTGCCACATGTCACTGAAAGTTCACCCCTTGGACTTCCATCTGGATTTCTTCGCAGATAACCTTGGCGCAGTGTCTGATGAACATGGTGAAAGATTTCACCAGGACATTAGTGCTATGGAGAAACAGTACCAAGGCTTCTGGAATGACAGTATGCTGGATGACTACTGCTGGACACTTTACTGTGATCAACAAGACAGGAACACTGCAAGAAATCCAAATCACAATGTTTCTAACTGTGTCTGTTTTGTCTGACCCATTTTTCGTGAATTCACTCTTTGTAGAATGATAGTGATACAGTTCTATATTTAAGAGATGAGGAATTATGTAAATAATGTAAATAATGTAAATAATGTGAATGATGATTTTTAACTCAATAAACTCATTTACTTTCTAAAAATAATGTCCTTATTATGTTAATGATTTCATATATACAAATATGTAAATATTTGCATGTATCTATTGAAAAAATGTTACATGCTGCATACAAATGGAGTGAAATTTTGAAATCAGCCTAAAAAATTTGTCTAAAAAAGTTGGTTTGCATTCATAATGAGTATAACAGATTTAATTTTGCTGACCAGTGTAATGGAAATTATTTTATTGAATACAATTTATTGAAAGGTCAATTATTTATATCCCATTTTGCATATTAAAAAACAATCAGAACTTTCCAGACAACCTAACATGTGTGTGTGTGTGTGTGTGCACACGTGTGCGTGTGTGTGTTTGAGTATGCACACGTGTGCGTGTGTGTGTTTGTGTATGTGTGTGTGTGTGTGTATCTATATGTGTATATGTATATTTATATATACCAAGCCTAATCATATTTATTCATATCTTCATATCAGCTCACCTGGATTTTTATATATACACATACTAAGGTGACCCACCTCAATTCAGTTTTTATAGCAGCAAGAAAGAACATCATGTGCCAAAGCAGGAATAAAATAACTGCTAAGAGGTTTAAAGTAAAACAATATCAGCAATTTGAGACAGAAAAATGCAACAAATCCCTGACAGGGCTCAAAGCATATATTTATGACTTTCAAAAGGAGATGTATTGGGTACTCGAATCTGCAAGCATTTAATGAGTTAATAGATCAGTGAAAAATTATTTACTATTATCCCCACTAATCAATAGCAGCACAACCTTTGTTAAACCTGTGATCACTACAACTACTAGCACTACCACCACAACTTCCACAACATCTAAATTTGCCACCTCTACTACCACTAACCAACCACCACCATTGCTGCTACTGATACTATCATCCACTGATCACCACAGTCATCTCTACCCCCATCGTCATTACTCTTGTGTTGACACTAACACTTCTACCAAAACTAACACCAGTGGTGGTGGTGGTGGGAAGGTGAGCTAAATAATGACAACACAGAGATCACCAATCCATAAACACCTTAGTGTTTACACTTCAATTATCAGAAATAATGTACAAAAAAAAATGGAAATTATAGGTATATAGATGTCATTGACTAAATATAGCCTCACTAATGAATATAACAACATCATAGAAGAACAAATGATAGATAGCAAAATTTGAAGTAGCTTTTCCTGAAATATGTAGACAAGTGTTTTAGGTGTAATTATTCCACCCATCTCATACGCTTTGAAATATATTAGTTTGGTGTACAGCCACATCGTAGTATAATTAAGATAATAATATCCAACAGGAAAAAATAATATAAAATCTCTGAAGTAAATGATAATAGGTATGTTTACTATAAGATGATAACTAACTGATGCTTAGGATTGCTTAGATTCAGTCTTAGTATGATGAAATGTTTTCTGCACACTGACTAGCAGTGCAGTAGTAGTAGTAGTAGTAGTAGTAGTAGTAGTATTACAGGAAAAAATTTTTTTTCAGTTTTGGAAAGTGGAAATGCTAGTCTATAACTGGTAAGTGAGTGATGTAGTGTTGAACAGGTTGGCTCAGGTGTACATAATAGTATGTTTTGAATATGCTCCCAAAAGTAATCAGCTAGTTTCACCAATGTAAAGGGTGCCACAAAGTTATCATATGATACAATATATAAGGTTAGATGGTATGCAATAGAAATTCTAAGTAATATGATATTTTGTATTAGGTCCAGTGATGGACCTTAGTTTACTAAACCCTTTTTTATCCTTCAACTCCCCTCTCTCTTCATCTTTTCCCTTCACCTCACTCTTGACTTTGCTTACTTCTCATTCTATATCAACTTTTCTTCTTCCTTCTCACACTGTTTCTCCTACCACTTCTTGTTCACATATGAAGCTCACATGGTCCTGTGTTCCTTATCAGTTGCAGCCAGTTATTTCTTAAGTTAGATGATTCTGCTGTTTCTCATTAATTTCTCTTGTTAGGACAAAGTGAGATGTTGGAGTTTCCCCTCCTCATAGCAAGCACACTGTACTCTTTTTATTGATTATATATATACATACATAACCATACATACACACGATTGTAATTAAAAGTTGGGTTGACTACTCTACAATTAAACACAGGACATATTCAAAGCCTCCATGGATATAGACAAAAAATGCATAAAAAAGATTAAAAAGTTAGTAAGTGATGAGTGGTGGATATCAAATGTAGTTGACAACATGTCAACAAGATGTTATGGAAACACAAGACAGAGAAATATCAACTAGAATATATTCTGCCTCTCTTCATATGTATCTTTATCTCTATATCCATACTTAGATATCTAAGTGAAACATACATTTATATATATATATATATATATATATATATATATATATATATATATATTTCTATTGTAAACAAACAATACTTACTTAAATGTAAAAATCTGGTTTGGAGAAAACAAAGCAATAACCACTTACTGATGCAGTTTTTCAGCAAAAACTGTGTACTTACCTGAAAAATATGAAAAAAGAAAGATTAGAAGATAAAGTACAAATATTTGCTCTAAGAATATAAGCTTCTTTCAGGAAAACAATATATTAGTTTCATAATTATTTTGCTTATTATTAACAACAATGTAGTTGCAATGTTGTCTTGCACTGAAATTCACAAACATCCACAACAAATGCTGAGCATTCTATCTGATTAAAAACACTAAATAGTAAAATTCAGCACTTTCAGCATTTGTGTTGCCAGTGGCAAATTTTATAGGAAAAATGTAATGCAATGTTAAATTCATATAATTGCCCTTAATTATCAAAATTAATTGTTTTCACACAGTGCATACTCTGAGTGGAGTATGTGTATGAATGTGAGCTTTTGTGCATGGCTATATGTGTTTATGTAAATATCAAATAATAATCTTTGGTAAAAAGAATAATGCATGCTTTTTGTATTGCTCTGTAGATTTAATTTTTTTAATAGAAACTAGAGCTGAAATAATTAAGACTTTGATAGTTTATATAGTATACTGGCATTCCACATTTTAGCAGTTAAAATTTATGACACATTAAAGAGGCTAAGTGATTTGAAAATTTTCAGAGTTGTACCATGTTTCCAAATACGGTGACTTGAAAGTGAGACTGTATCAGTGACCAGGTCATAAACATATGACAAAGTCTTATGATACTTTATAATAAATAAACTCATAATATTACAGCATCGATCTTCCCAATGAACACAGTTAGGGAAGATTTTCTTAAAGGATATAGTCATGAGTGCTCATATGAGCATCCATTCTATTCAGACAAACAAGATGTGCTATAATGGTCATGTCATATATAGTGTGGATATTTATATTATCTCTCTATATAATATTGATTGCTTGCATGTTTGTTTGTCACCTATGTTCTAAAAATCCAATGGACCAATCATACTCAAACTTGATGTGTGAATTCCTTAGACTCAAGATTAGATTTTGCACAAACTTGGGTCCTGTTCATGGTGGGAGGGGGCATATATT
>NC_142945.1:28683132-28770632 GCF_046866305.1 Octopus bimaculoides | reverse complement strand
CAAGCGATTGTAATATGCTAGTTAGACCAGCAGGGATGGATCTTTTCAGTTTGACTGCTGCTTTTCAATTTCTTCGATTATTGTTCCAGTTGATTTCAATATTTGGTATATTACGTAATTTTGTAGGGTAATCATTGACATGAAATTCATTTTCACCATAAATCAATAAATAAAGAGTTAATCGCTTTTAAAGTTTGCAGATTTGGCGTAATTTTAGTCAATCAAAAGCTATAGACATATAGGTGCCTGTTTCCATAGTGTAACAAGCCAAACTGTTACCGAGTTGCTTGCCCACGTGGTCATTTTTCGCTTATTGAATACTTAAAATGTATGAGGTATGAAGTGGTCGAGAAATGTACTAAAAATAATAGTTAAATAGGCCTTAAATCACACATCATCTTTTTTTTTTTTTTTGGTTTTTGCATAATCGTATGAATTCCTGTGAGTTGAATACACATTTGCAAAACTTTTCTTACAATAAAAAAAAAAAAGAAAAGCCATGAGAGGTTAAATGGCGTGTGTAAAGCAAAATTCCACCAATATTTCGTTTGTTTACAGATGACTGCATGTGCAGTCACTCACCAAATGATAGCTTCCAAATCTTGCTTTCTAACTGGGTAAAAATAAATCAAACTTTTAACCTCTGTAACTTTAAAAAACTCTTTCTAGAAAAATTGAATTAGCTCCTGAGATTCAGCATGGAAAATTACATCAAAACACCAGGTTTTAAAATTTTTACTAAACTTTAAAATTTCCAGCCAAACAGAAAAGATCAACAGGGATTCCTGCAGCATTGGTGTTTCAGCATTTTTGGTTCTTCTTCGGATGGTCAGACATGTGGGATTTAAACATGTCCCACACCAGTAGTGATGGTGGTTTTAATAATTCACATGGCCCACAAGCTCATACATTAGAAATCCATTTAATTCAACTATCATCCTCTACCCTTTCTCTTGAGCATGGACTACTAAGAAAAATATCTACCCGGAGGGTAGATATTTTTCTTTGGCCTTATTTTCCACTTAAAAGATAAATTACCATGTGAGGTAATTTTGTGCCTTCTGCTGCCCATGGTAATACTACAGTGAGATGCTGTTTTCCATGCCCTCATTGTCTTGGTGAGAAAACTTTTTGCTCCTACTACATTGACTGTTCAATTGCTGACGATGTCAAAAAACATTATTCACGTCATTTTTGCATATTATGAAACTCTGGAACTTGGTTATTTTTTTTCAAAATCCTTTGTCTCAATATCAAATTCTCTTGCTTCCTATATCTTGAACACCAACCCATTGTTACTTTAAAGTCTCCAGACAGCTGTTTCTTCTTATTGGCTTATTTTAATGGTTGAAGACAGATGGGAGACTTCATCACCATCATGCCTTTCTGTCTTGGTTTTCTATCCAATTTAATATCGCTGTATCTAATTTTGACCTCTATTTGCGTACTCATCTTTAGCTACTGTTTTAAAAATTTCCTCAAATTTTCGCCTTTGTCTAACTAATTTTTTGCTGATAATGAACCCATTTTCGTATTTCATTTATTTTCATTGTGGCTGCAACATCTTGAGGGGTTGTGATAACAAGACCAGTTATGTTTCCTTGAGGTACAATTGTTCACAATAACAGAGATGCATGACTACAAAGGTTGGTTGTCTGTTTTGATAGATCTTTGACAGCCTTTCAACTTCATTTTAATTGTCATTATGATAAACCACTAATAACAAGAAAGATTTATTTGTTGTTATTAATTTTTATTTATTCAATTCATAATTTGAAAATAACCTTGATATTGTTAAAATACAATAGGTCTTTCTGCATTTGGGTTTTTATATGTGAAATTCGTCACACCACATTATCGAAATTCTCTGAGTCCACCCCACCTTATTTTGATGATAAACATATTCACTTCACTATGAATTTACGATTTGTAAAGATTCATATTTCTTAATCTGAAATTATTCTTCAGATTGATCAGTTGGTTATTGCTATACAATGCCATTAGCTTATAAACTAGTAATATTAAAAACTAATGTTCTTGGACTAATAAATTCACCTCAGGCTATACACTGGCTTTTAAAGTTTTATATATATATATCTACCACATATTTAAAAAAATATGCTTACTATGCTCTTCCAGTAATGCATGCATAATGAGTCCCTTCATACTGGGTCCTGCCCTGAGGGAAATCCCCAAGACTGGAGTTCAGTTTGTGCAAGTAACATATTTTTCTTTTAATTTCTACTTGGCAATGTATTGAATATTCAAACATGTCTACAAAAGCCATTCAAAATTTTTCATAGCATTTTGTTTTTTAATTTATTATCAGTAATAGTGTGTTTTCTTCTTGCATTTTTAATACTAATAATATTATGTTTTAAGCCTGTTTTCTTTGCTGACAACGTTTTGTGTTGAAGTTTTTCTTCTTATTACAGCTTATGTTAGTCATTGTACCTATATTAGAAACAATTATTACAGCTTCTGTTTCATTGTCTTTTTAACATTTAATTATTTTCATTTATTCATCATTGTTTTTTAAGAATACACGTTCTGTTAACAACAGCTTTGCAAGATTTCATTTTATAGTTGTCTGCTTTAAATTTTACATTTTCAACTGTTTGCATGCTTTGCATGCGTTCATTTTCTTTTCAACACAAGAAACACTAAGATTACATTGCTATTATACATCTATATATCAGTTTGCTTCACTTATTGTATTACTGCACATTCATTCAATTCGCATCAAAAGGGTGACAATAATGTGAATATATGTTTGTATGTCTCTCTCTCTCTCTCTCTCTCTCTCTCTCTCTCTCTCTATATATATATATATATATATATATATATATACATATATTGGCAGTATTTAGGCAGTAATTTTTCTTTGTTTTATAAATGCACATTATATTAGCATAATTAAAAACATTTCAAATGAGTATGTCAGCCCGGATCCACCAGACACACATCATCAGTGAGTAAAATCTCTATATGGTCGCTCAACATGCTAGAAACGGCAGCCAAATCTCCCTTAAACCACACTTTACTGAAAGACTTGTGATGAAGTGTTGAGGGCTGATTGCATAACTCGGAGCTTAAGAGATGAGATGATAAAGTACAGGATCCTCTAGCAATGTAAGGTTCTCAAAAAGTCTTGACCTCCTCAGCAAAATAACAGAGCAGAGTATTTAGGCACTGTTAATACACAAAAGTTCTCAATGGTTATTCCAAAAAACAAATACATTCCTGTAGCTGGTAACCAAACATGCAATTGTCTAGCTACAGAAGTTGCAGTAATTATGCCAGATGTTTAGAAACAATACAACCACAAAAACTTCTGACACTGTGTAAAAGGTGTGTTCCTTTCAACAATCAATTCAGTGCTTTCAAATTATGACCCACGATGGTTCTCATTGCTATTTCCATTTGGTGGTAGGGGATAAAGGGTCGACTTTTGATGTTGGAGGTAAGGGTCATAAAATATCAGAAATGGATTTTTACAAAAGTAGGCTCATGGTTTGGGAACATTATTTCCATTTCCTTCACAACTCAGGTGGTTCAGCTCAAGAATATTACTGTGATATGTATTCCAAGATTGAAGGTTACAGTTGAATCGATATAATCAAAAACATCAGGGCATAGATTTAACAAAATATTCATGATTACATGTATTCCCATAGCTCAAATATTAGCAAAAGAGTAATCATACTACTAGCATTCATAGGAGGCCCACAATGGATGCAAAAATTACACCAAGACTTGATGGTGATTGTTCAAATATTAGAAAAACCAAATTTCTTCGTCACTTTCACCTGTAATTCCCAATGGAAAGAAAAATCACAGACTGGCTAACAGACCTGACTTAACTGATAAAGTATTTAATATGAAACTTAGGGATCTCTTACATGATATTTGGAAGAACATTTTGGGAAAGACTTTAGGGTACATGTAGACTATAGAGTTTCAAAAGCATGGATTTCCCCATTGTCATATGTTGTTTATATTAAACAAAGAATGTTAGATCCAGAACATTATGAAAAGTTTGTTTATGCAGAACTTCCAAATCCACAAACACAACTGCCTCTATTTCAACATGTCGCCAAGAGCATGCTACATGGTCCATGTAAGTAATAAACCCAATACAACATGCATGGTTGATGAAAAATGTAAAAGATATTTCCCTAAAGACTCAGGAAAATTATAACAGCTATCCACTTGACTAATGTTGAAATAATGGTCCTACATTTACAAAGTCACATAAGAGGTGCAGCAATATCAAAGGAAGGTTAACTGAGAAGATAGTTTTTGCGTGTGGAAGATGCACAGGGGCAATAAACACTGAAATGTGCAGAAAACAGCTTCCATCACATACCAGGGGGAAAAACTAGAAGTAGTTGATAGCTTCTGTTACTTAGGGGACCAAGTCAGTAGCGGGGATAGATGCTCTGAGGGTATAACTGCTAGAATAAAAATAGCTTGGGCAAAGTTCAGAGAGATCCTTCCTCTGCTGGTAACACAGGGCCTCTCACTCAGAGGGAAAGGTAGACTGTATGATACATTCGTGTGAACAGCTATCTACACGGCAGTGAATCATGGGCTGTGATTGCTGAGGACATGTGTAGGCTTGAAAGAATTGAAGCTAGTATGCTCCGTTGGATGTATAATGTCAGTGTGCATACACATCAGAGTGCAAGCACCCTGAGAGAAAAGTTGGACATAAGAAGCATCAGGTATGGTGTGCAAGAGAGACGACTGCACTGGTATGGTTATGTGTTATATTTGGATGAGGACAGCTGTGTGAAGAAGTGTCACACCCTAGCAGTGGAGGGAACCTGTGGAAAAGGTAGACCCAGGAAGACCTGGGATGAGGTGGTGAAGCACAACCTTCAAACGTTGGGCCACACAGAGGCAATGACAAGCGACCGAAACATTTGGAGATATGCTGTGCTTGAGAAGACCCAGCAAGCCAAGTGAGATTGTAGCCATGGCCTATGTCAGTGTCGCATAACTAGCCCATTCAATCGTCAGGCAATATGCAGTGCTTGAGAAGACCTGTTGAGTCAAGTGAAATCGTTGTCGTGGCCAACGCCAATGCCACCTGAGTAGCATGTAAAAAGCACTATTTGAATGTGGCTGTTGCCAGTACCGTGTGACTGGCCCTCATGCCAGTGGCACGTAAAAGTACCCACTACACTCTCGGAGTGGTTGGCGTTAGGAGGGGCATCCAGCTGTAGAAACGTTGCCAGATCAGATTGGAGCCTGGTGCATCCTCCTGGTTTGCCAGTCCTCAGTCAAACCATCCAACCCATGCCAGCATGGAAACTGGACATTAAACGATGATGATAATGATGATGACCTCCATCAAAAAACAACGATTCAGCAGGCACATAATAATGAACAGCAATAGATCCAAAAACAAATACTCATCCAGATACATATATTTCTTTTACTTTAAGTTCATTAACTTTTTCATAATGACAATTTTAACAGTTTCTTTTGAAATTAATATTATTTCATTTACATTCACTAATACTTTCAGATACTGAATAAAGTATTTGTCCAGTAACACAAAGAACAAATGATACAAATCTATTGCAACCACTATAAAGATTCCAGACTTTCAGAGCATAATTTGTAGGATTTTCCAATGAAACAACTGTACCTGATGGACTCACTAAAATGTCAGGAATAACCTGGGGATTTTACAATAATTGAAGAAAACCCATGCATAGCATGTAATAATTGCAGTAACAATAAACATGAAAAGTATATTCAGTAATAGTCCTAGTCTACTTTAATAATGCACATAGCATTCCTTTCAATAGCAGCCAAATTTCCCTTAAATCATACTTAAAGAGTGAAATAACCATCTTCAGATATTCTGCACACACTACTCCACCTGCATGCCATGTGTATATTAGTGCATATATATTATAAGGATATATGAAATAATGATATAAAATCAATGTAAAAATATGCTCTCTTAAAGATATTAAAGATAACATATTCACACTTGTGTGTATATATATATATATATATATATATATATATATATATAGAGAGAGAGAGAGAGAGAGAGAGAGAAAGAGAGAGAGAGAGAGAGAGAGAGAGAGAGAGAGAGAGAGAGAGAGAGAGAGAGAGAGAGAGAGAGAGAGATGTATGTATATATATAACATGAGTATATATACGTTTTTTGTTTTTAAATTAATAATTGGTCGAAGTTACAGAGTAGCTGAAGAGTCAAGAGTTTCATGCATTAATAGGTGCCAATCCATGAAACTCTCAGTCACTTTGTAACTTTTGCTGATTATTAATAAAAAAAAATTACAACAAAGTTTCAGATAAGGATACTCACAGAAGTTGGGTTTTCTGCCTTTTGACAGAGACTTTTCCAATTTTTCCCATCATTTTTAAGTGCATAATGCAAAAAAATTGACCAAAATCGGTCCTGATGGGCAGAGGAAATCATAAATTTTCAAAAATTTTTTTTCATAAAAAGCTTTCCCCCATCATTTCAAAGTCTGTGATGAAAAAAAATTGGAAAAATTGGAAAAACCCACTTCAGAATGGAAAAAATCTAACTTATGTAAGCCTCAAGTAACGGAGAGACTTAAACTAGTTTAATAAGTGCCAACGTATGAAACTCTCAGACTCTGAGTTACTCTGTTACTTCTGCTAAATATTTATATATATATATGAGTAACTGTCACAATTTCTTGCAATATATAAAACTACATACTTTTGACACTATATTTCGTATTCAATTCTATATCAGATGATGTCTTAATCTCCATTTAACATGCCTTCATATATTATATGTTGTATGAGGCTGAAGTATTTTGGCAAAAAATATAAACATCAGTAAGAAACAAAGGAAAAAAAAAAACTAACATTCTCTTTTATATGTTACCATCAAAAATTCAGTAAACTGATCAACCCATTGGAAACTGGTAACCTACAATGCTATTATTTACAACTTGATAAATAAATTAAATAAACAAATAAAAGAATAGTGCAATTTCAGATGGTATTTTCCAGATTTTGGGTTGTTTGAGAGCTGACATGCTAATATGGAAGCCATTGTTTAATTAACCATTCACAGAATCTGCTTTGTTTGACATTGCTTTCTTAGATATTAGACAAGATATATCAGGCTCCAGCTTATCTCTGGTGAATAATCTTGTTGACACATGTAAACCTAATATTCCTTCCTATCTAGCCATATACTCTTACTTATTACTTTTCTTATTCTCAAGCAACTAGTGTTCAACATTGCAGTCACATTTAAATGTTAGTCAGGATTTGAGTGGGTAAGGTCTTGTTGATTAACATATGTAGTGGCTCTGTCATTGTAGTCTAGTATTCTGATTTTCTAGAAATATTGATCAGCAACTCTTCACAAGTTTGATATTGCTATTTTTTCTTTTTTATGGAAAGGGATTGATTTCAATGATAAAGATGTCCACTTCACAAAATTTTCTATTCTCATTAATAAAATCAAAAATGTAATTTACTAAGTGAATATCCTCAAATGATCTGTCTATTTTCTGAGTTACTAATACAAACATGGCAATATTTTATTCTACATTTTTTAGATGAAAGAAAGAAGTAATCAAATTTAGATCAATATCTGTAGGAGATATAAATCTTCAGTTTTAACATTGGATATAATAAACCTGCTTATACATGTAGCTTTGGAAACTGCTATTTTCATTTCATAAGATGTTTTTTTCCTATCAGCATTAGTGAAAGACACCTTCCACCAATCATATGAGTCAGAACCAAATCTTTCAAACATGTCAGTGGAATTTAGTGTTATAAATAGTTTCAATATAGCTGCTAGCAGCTATATTAAGACTTTTGTGGATGACATGAACATATGTCACCGTTGCAATAGCCTCATCAAGGTACAGGCAACACTTGCTGTAAAAGACCACTAGATTCTGAATATAAACATATTCCTATGACTTAATTAAAAGAAGAAGAAAAAAAAAGATAAATCAACTGTAGAATGATAACAACCTTATCAAAACTAATTCTCTTTGGAAAACAGAAAATGATGTATTAAGACCCAAGTGGACTGTCAACACTGAATTTTTATGCCAGAAATATGGTGAATAATTAGAAATAAAAAGGTTAAATTAAAATAGAAGATATTTATGAGGATCTCTTATAAAATTTTCACCCCAACATTTCCTGATACATTTGGTGTAAGGCTCATTTGCAGAGAACTTACCATGCAGTTGACATCCTGAAACTGTTTTTTAACTAAAATCTGCCCTCTCTAACACTACTTTCTAACTTGACATTTGATCTCTTGATATTATTTTCTAACTTGACACATGGCTTCTTGCTACATTTATCTAATTCAACAGCTAATCTCTGGACACCACTATTGACCAAGATAAAGTTGTCCAACTTGACATCTGATTTCCTGATACTGTTATATCTGTTATGACATCTGGCCTTCTTATTTAATCTGACATTTGACCTTCTGGCACAATTATCTAAGTCTTCTTGACTTCTTGATACTGTTATACCTGTTACAATATCTAACTGCAGACATTGATATTTAAACATACAGAGAACCTGTCACCTGAATATAGAGAATGTGTTCACTTGAAACAAGTTTAAAGCCAAATAATGGCAAACAAAATTATCACTAAAGCAGAATGCAGTCACACTATGTTACACATAATAAACAAAATCCAATGACAAACTAATACATCAGTAACCATTAAACATACTAAACTCTCTAAAAACCACATATTATACAAACATTATCATAAAAACTCACTTATACACCTTCCATATAGACCACAACAAATCTCCATCTTTTCAAATACACAATAGAAACAACTTCCCATAAATGCCTGTAAAATCCACCATTATATTGCACATAAATGATACCATTCAACAGGCCTCCATATTATATGTTACAATCAATAAAATTCTGAATAATCTCTTAATAAATACATCAATGTCAACTCATGCAGAAGATATAATGACCAAAGTATAAAGAAAAAGAAAAACTCTATTGGCATTCATCAGCATAAAATTAGGTTAAAATAAATAAATTATATTTGAATTAATTATTTGCAAAATGTATGTGTGGTTCATCTTGAAGTATTTCAGTCATAAATAATTTTCAATCTTTTTATCAAAAATCAGCAAGAAAACCTAATTCTCAGCATCATAGCTGATTGCACACACAATATATCTATCACTTCTTAGTCAATAAAAACCAAAATATTATTTCAGAGTGCTTTGGAAATGCAATTGATGTAATGCATGTCAACAGTCTCTTTCAAGACATGTAGCAGTTTCACTCAATAAAGCTGCATCTTGTTTCCTCTCGGAAACATAGACAATTAAGGATTAAGATATTATTGGGGAGGTCAAAAAGTCCATTCCTTTTTTTTTTCTAAACAAAAATGATGCAAGTTTTAAACACAAAGCAATTTAAGAATATAGTTACTGTTTTGTTCCAGTATCTCCTGCTACCTTGTGGATTGATCCATTATTTCCTGCTCAAAGAATTTCCTGTCTTTACTGGTAAAAACTTTTACAAGTGAATTTTGACACCTTCTTCAGAGTTGAAGGTCTGTCCATTCCATGAATTTTGAAGAGACTGAAACAGGTGGAAATCTGAAGGCACAAGATTGGGTGAATATGGAGAGTGCAACAAAACTTCCCAGCCAAGCCTTAGTAACTTCTACTGTGACTGCAAATAAGTGTTCAGTCTGACATTGCAATGACACTTCTACTAAATTGCTGCATTTAATTTGTCTGACCAGTTACAGTACACATCCAAATTGATGGTCCTGTCCATAGGAAGAAGATCATAAAAGACAACACTCTCCCAATCCCACCAGATTGAAAGCATAATCTTCTTTGGGTGAAGCCCTGCTTTGGAGGTTGTTTGTGATAGTTTGCTATGCTTACCCCATGGTCATCTCTACTTCACATTGTTATAGCTGATTCATTTTTTGTCTTCTGTCACCATTCGCTTAAAATCATTTCCTCTAAACATTGAGCCTGCAGATGTAAGCAAGTTGACACAGATGGTTTGCATCATTCGATTTGGTTATTTGGAATATATCTACAGCCATCCTGATAATGTTTAGCTTCTTCATGTTGTTGCCATTAATCTCAGTTGGACAGTCATTGATCTCAGTTTGACAGTCATTAATCTCAGTTGGACAGCCATTAATCTCAGTTGAACTGAAAAATTTCCAAATCAAAATCTTGAAAACCACTTCTGGCACACGTTTCATAAAAGCATAATCTCTGTACACATTACATGTTTTTTCTGCAGCTTTCCACTGCTTTTTGCCTTTCTGAAATAGAAAAAGTATGAGGTGCTGATAATGTTTGATTTGGTTCTCCATTTTCAAGGTGATGCCAAGCACACAAAATATGACCTGTCCTGTTGCAAGTTCATGTCAAACTATGTTGAAGTGTCAAGTATCAAATGAGTGTGCAAGGGGTAGACTGAAATTAGCTACTTATTAGAGTGCTTGAAGTTTAGTGTCAACAAAAACTGAATGGACTTTTTGACCAACTCGATACTTTTAATTTTAGTACAAGAGAAACTGGTAAAATTATCATCTGTAGAGTGTAGATAACACATATTCTAATGTCAAAACTTCAAGTTTGGTTTTCTATAAAACAGAGACATATTAATTTTTGTGTTTTTGTAAATAACTTTTTTCGCTCTGCAGATGAAAGATCAATTTTATAAAAATTAACAAAATATTATGAACAAATTTAGAAACTGAGAAGAAGTAAATATCATTAAGATTTTAATGACAACTATATTTTGTTATATAACAATACGCATAATGTTGGTCTTTAAAGAAAAACTGTAGAGACAGAATTAAGATTGAAACAAAATATCAACTTGATATCTTGTAGTTGTTTTAACAAATATTCAAATATTACCATTGGAAACATTAAAAAAACCTCTCCAAAAGGGGGCATTACAAATTAGTTAACATTTATAGATTTTGTTTATCAACTGGAAAAAGAAAATTGTTCTATTTATAAAACTAATTTGAAAGAATATTTTCAAATTAATGACTTTCCTTCAAAGTCTTAAATATAAGCAAATATTTTTAAAATATCTGAAAACTAATATTTCAATGTAGACTTTTTGTTTGCAAGAGACTGAAGGCTTCAAGTAGTGATTTGTCTAAAGAATCTGTTGAAATTAGATTGAAATTGAGTTCTTATTAATTACAATGATGAGAAAAATCAAAGAATTGATAATTAGTTATTATTACAGGTTGTAAGAAATGTTTATTAAAAACATTTTGAAATATTTAATTTTTTACCATTTCACAGAAATGTTAGTACCATACAAATAAGCATCACAAAGAACTTGATCAAAACCTCTATTTTTATTTTAATCCTCATATGTGGTTATATTTTGGTTTCAAAACTTATATATAACAAATGAATTAGCCTCAAGAAGTGAATTCTTTTTAAAATAAAGATTTGTTCAGTGATTTATTTATCATGTACTTTTGCATCCAGTCTTTTACCTTTAAGGAAACAGAATTTAGCAAGATACTTCTATCATGAAATTCTTTAGAGACTTTAAAAATTACGATTACTTGCAGAAATATTACTTCCATAATATAACTATTGTCATTCATTGTCTTTTTAGTGCCAGATCGTGTTTCATTCAACACACTCATCAATAGCCAGTGGCAAACAGCTTTAATGTGTGTGGTGGTGGTGGTGGGGCATTCTACTTCTGCATCATTACAATTCATCTAATCATTACCCCTGTACAAATAATTTCATCAAATTCATCATCACACAAACCTTTTGGCTCAATCCTTCACAAGTTGCTCATAAAATATTCCAATGGTTAATGTGTTATGCAACGACCAACAATATTCAAAGCCTGTAATGATAGACTGGGGTATTGTTATATACAGGGATGTGCCTCCTATCCATTTGATGTCTCAAACCAGTAATAAGCACTGATCTACTGGATTACAATGGTCTCTGGAGAGATATAAACCAAAAGTTGTAGCTGAAATAGTAATGAACATATAGTTGTCTTTATAATATTTAGTATGATTTCAATCTTGAATAGTTCAAAACGATATTCTTTTAATCTTTTGTAGGCTTCAGTCATGGGATTACAGTTATTTTGAGGTGTCACCAACAAACGTTTTAGCAGATTATATCAACCCCAGTCTGTTGCATATTTTATTGAACTAAGAAGGAGGAACATCATAGTTTATCAGAGTGAAATTTGGACTCAGAACTTTACCAACCACCACAAGATATTTTGTCTGACACTCTACCAATTCTGCCAATCCAATCTTGCTTTCTCAAATTAGATTTACTAAATTGTTGTTTTGATAGCTGCATTAATTTGTAATAATTCATTAACAGGGTGTGTGGCTGATTGTCAAAACTTGTAAATACCAACATTATCACACTATAGCATTTCCACATAAAAGAGTGGCATTTCAAATATAAGGTTTCTCCAATATTCAATAAACCTATTATTACACTTGACAATTAGTCTCCAGAATTGATTCCAGTTCATACCTAGTTTGTTTCAGAATGGTTATTGTCTGTTAAGTTAACATGTTGTATTACTTCTTAAATAATTTGTATGAAAGAAAAATATTTTAAAATGCTGTTGCTGTTATAATTTAGCATCTGGCCAGTTTGGAATCAGCATGATCACTACATTCCAGCCATAGTTTTTCAATATACCATCTTTTGGATATTTTTTTTTCCATGTTTAAAACAACAGTGTTCTTTTCCTTTTTTAAGACAGTTGAGCATTTGGCTGCTGTTTCTAACATACAGTATGACCCTGTAGAGGCTCTCTCGAGGTACACTTCTTTTGTGATTACCTAGCCTGTTTTCTTTGAGCTTAGTTTTTCCATCAATGTGTTTATATAGAAATCTCTTTACTATTTTAGAAGTTTCTTAACTAGCTAAAGATAGTTACCATATTTGATAGGATATAAGATGTTTATGACACACTTATTTCCTGAAAAAATTGCTCAAAAAGATTGCCTTGCATTTTAAATGTGAAGTTGAGCCTCCTGCAAGCTAATTTTTTCCTAGACATATTCCATCATTGGCTAACTTTACTGTAGACATCCACTACTATTCCAAGCTATTAGTACTTCAACCCAACTCTATATTAATATTATTACTATCATGCAGTGAGCTGGCAGAATCGTTAGCATGCTGGGAAAAATGTTTAGTGGCATTTTGTCTGTTTTTACGTTCTGAGTTCAAATTCTGCCAAGATTGACTTTGCCTTTCATCCTTTTAGGGTCAATGTAATTGACTAGTCCCCTCCCCACAAAATTTCAAGCCTTGTGCCCATAGTTTAAAGGATTATTATCATCATCATTATTTTAAAAAGAATTATAAAAATTGAAGCCAATTGACCTGTGACAATTGTCATTTGTACATCATCTAACTTTACAAAGCCAAGTAGTAACCGTTTCTGAACTCCTGTGAGTATTAGTATCTATTTATGTCAGACTTGCCACAATTATTTTTACATGCAAATATTTTTTTAACTTGAAATTATGATTATTATAATGACCATGGGATAATAATAACAATAATGGAATACTCCGCCAACGTGACGAGCAGTATGTACTAGTTGTTACAAATACTGTGATGTAGGAAGTTGAGTTGTTGAGAAGTTGACGAAGTTGGTCATAGATAGTCATATTTTACTTTAGTAGTTAGCGACTTTGGGATCAAGGCAAAATGGGTGCCCAGAATTAGACAGGCTTGGAGAAGAAGGGTGTGGAAGCTTAAAGACCCTGCAAACGGACAGAGACTTAGAGACAAGTTACTTGAAGCATTTAACGAAATAGAAGGGGATATAGCATCATACAACGTGGAAGACAATTGGAGATTTCTGCGGGACAACCTGTTGAAAGCCACCGACCAGATTTGTGGGTGGTGTAAGGTCTCCTCCCAACCCAGAGTAACGTGGTGGTGGAACAAGGAGGTAGACAGGGCTATTAGACAAAAGAAACAAGCTTGGAAGGACTGGAAGAACGGTGGTAGCAGGGAATTGTACCAATGTGCCAGAAGGGAGGCTAGGCGACAGGTTTATTTAGCCAGAGGGGAAGCAGATAAGGAAAGATTTGCCAATGTTCTGCGCCGTGAGGACCAAAGACTCGAGGTATTTCGGGTTGCAAGACAGTGTAGGAGAGAGAATAGTGATGTTGTAGGAGAGAAATGTGTTCGCATGGATGATGGTACGCTTGCATTAAATGAGGATGCAAAGAAAGAGGTCTGGAGATGCCACTACGATAGATTGCTTAATAAAGAGAATGAATGGGAGAAAGAGAGCCTGCCTTATGTCGACCCAATAGAGGGACCAGCTATCCGAGTTGATAGTACCAGGGTAGATAAAGCAATTAAGAGTATGAAGACCGGGAAAGCCCCCGGCCCATCAGGAATCACTGCAGAGATGCTCAAAATATCTGGCAGTGTTGGCTATAGCCTAGTCACCCGTATTACGAACCAGGTGATACACGAAGGAGTCATACCCTATGACTGGTGTAGCAGCATCATAGTCAACTGCTACAAAGGTAAAGGGGACGCTTTAGATACAAATAATTACAGAGGCATCAAGCTGTTAGATCAGGTTATGAAAGTTACAGAGAGGGTCATAGCCCAACTAATTAGGGAGCGAATCAATTTAGATGAGATGCAGTTTGGGTTCGTGCCAGGTAAAAGCACTACTGATGCCTTATTTCTAGTGAGACAGTTGCAAGAGAAATACCTAGCCAAGGATAAACCTCTGTACCTGGCTTTCGTTGACATGGAGAAAGCCTTTGACAGGGTCCCCCGATCCCTTATCTGGTGGTCAATGAGGAAACTTGGGATAGAAGAATGGCTAGTGAGAGCTGTGCGAGCCATGTACAGAGATGCGGCCAGTAAGGTGAGGGTTGGAAATGAGTACAGCAATGAATTCCGGGTAGAGGTAGGGGTCCACCAAGGTTCCGTCCTCAGCCCCCTATTATTTACCATAGTCCTCCAGGCAATCACAGAGGAGTTCAAGACAGGTTGCCCCTGGGAGCTCCTCTATGCTGATGACCTTGCCCTAATTGCGGAGTCACTATCAGAACTAGAGGAGAAGTTTCAGGTGTGGAAGCAAGGTCTAGAACTGAAGGGCCTTAGAGTCAACCTAGCTAAAACCAAAATCCTAATAAGTAGGAAGGTAGATAAAACACAAACCCCTTCAGGTAGATGGCCCTGCTCAGTATGTAGAAAAGGAGTAGGTAGTAACTCTATAAGATGTACCCGGTGCAAGCTATGGACACATAAGAGGTGCAGCAACATCAAAGGCAGGTTAACTAGCAAGTTAGTTTTTGTTTGTGGCAGATGTTCAGGTGCAATAAAGACTGCAAACAAACAGGAAACAACTTCTATCTCATTCCAGGGTGAAAAACTAGAGGTAGTCGATAGCTTCCGCTATCTGGGTGACCAACTTAGTAGTGGGGGTGGGTGCGCTGAAAGTGTAGCTGCTAGAATAAGAATAGCCTGGGCAAAGTTTAGAGAGCTCTTACCCCTGCTGGCGACAAAGGGACTCTCACTCAGAGTAAAAGGCAGACTGTATGACGCATGCGTACGAACAACCATGCTACATGGCAGTGAAACATGGGCTGTAACTGCTGAGGACATACGTAAGCTCGCAAGGAATGAAGCCAGTATGCTCCGTTGGATGTGTAATGTCAATGTGAATACCCGTCAGAGTGTAAGTATCTTGAGAGAAAAGCTGAACATTAGAAGCATCAGTTGTGGCGTGCAAGAGAGACGATTGCGCTGGTATGGACATGTGGTGAGAATGGAGGAGGATAGCTGCGTGAAAAAGTGCCACACCCTAACAGTTGAGGGAACCCGTGGAAGAGGTAGGCCCAGGAAGACCTGGGCTGAGGTGGTGAGGCAAGACCTTCGTACATTGGGCCTAACCGAGGCGATGACTACGGACCGAGACCTTTGGAAATGGGCTGTGCGTGAGAAGACCCGGCAAGCCAAGTAAGATCGTTGCCAGTGCCCCTGGACTGGTTCTTGTGCGGGTGGCACATGAGATGCACCATTTTGAGCGTGGCCGTTGCCAGTACCGCCTGACTGGCTCCTGTAGGATTTTCGAGCGAGATCGTTGCCAGTGCCCCTGGACTGGCTTGTGCGGGTGGCACATAAAAGACACCATTTCGAGCGTGGCCGTTTTCGTGCGGGTGACACGTAAAAGCACCCACTACACTCTCTGAGTGGTTGGCGTTAGGAAGGGCATCCAGCTGTAGAAACTCTGCCAAATCAGACTGGAGCCTGGTGTTGCCATCCGGTTTCACCAGTCCTCAGTCAAATCGTCCAACCCATGCTAGCATGGAAAGCGGACGTTAAACGATGATGATGATTATTATACTGCTATACTGGAGTGGACATTATAACAGTCTGACATTGGATTACAACAGTAGTGGCACCAAATTAACAAACTCATGATGAATTAACAAACTCATGAGGATTAGACAAACTCACAAGGAGTTACAAAACTCACAAAAGTTCTTTGTGCAAATTTTACAGTATATAAAATTGTAAAATTATGGAAGAATTCTTGGCTGATTTACTTGAGTGGCAAAAACAGCAACAACAATTACTATTACAGCAAAAAATGCTGCAATTAATGAATAGCAAGTCCAAAAATGCTGAAAAGACGGTCTTGCCAGATTATGATGCAAACTCAATAATAGAATTTAAGTATGAACCAGATGAAGGAGTTACCTTCGAGGCATACTATAGAAGATAGGAACAGATCTTCAATAAAGAGTGCAAAGATTGGAACGATGATATGAAAACACATCTAATCCTAAGAAAACTGGCAGCAGGAGAACACGAGTATTACAGCAATTACATACTCCTAAAAAACCTTCAGACATAAACTTTAGAAATACAATAGACATATTGTGTAAAAATTTTAGCAAGAAAAGCCCGTTGTTCAATACACACTGGAAATGCTTGAACCTAGAAAAGAACAATGAGGAGGACTACATCACATATGCTGGTAGAGTTAACAGTGAATGTGAAAAGTTCAAACTGGACAAGTTAACGCCAGACATTTTCAAGTGCCTGATATTTACTCAGGGACTAACTGTAGAAAAAGACACAGAAGTAAGAACGGATCTTTTTTAAAATGGGGGCCACATTTTTCATTAATGTTTTACGTCGTGTTTTTGGTACGGAAAGACTTTCAAACTTCGTATACTTATCTATTTTGTGTTATAGAACAGAAAAATATTTTTGTATTCGAATTTATTTCATGTAAAAAATTGTCTTATTTCGATAATTTCAACCAATCACTGACAAGTATTCAGTTGTTTATATTTACTCCTTTGGCTGATTAAGCGGTGTAAAGCGTATTTAATCTCCATAGCTTCATTTTATTTGCTTTTTTCATTTTAAATTTGCTTTAACCCTAACCCTAACCCTACGGTTAGGGTTAGGGTTAGGGTTAATTGTTTCAGAATCGTTTGTTTATGTAGTCGGCACTTAATATATATCGGCTGAATGGACGTCAGTGATTGGTTGAAATTACAGAAATACGACAACTTTAACATGGAATAACTTATGGATTTCTTTTTATTTTAAGAAGACTAAGAGAAATAGATGCTTTATATGACACATTCTACCAGTGTTCCAAGTTTCAAAGTGTTTCGTTAATGAAAAATGTGGCCCCCGTTTAAAAAAGATCCGTAAGAACAAGAATTCTCGCTTAGCTGGAACAAAACCAAGCTGTAACCTTACAAGTGTCAGAAGAATGTGAAAGAATAGTAAATCTAAGGCACGACACAGAGAAAATTGAATATAGAGATTGCTCCTAAATGAAACAAGTGTGAAACAGGCAGAAATCAAGTGAATCACACAAACTTGTAGAACATGTAAAAAGGGTGTCTGGAAAGATAAGAGAATACAGCTGTAAGCTAAGTGAATAAAAGTGTGAGTTCTTTCTGAAAAAATTTAATATTTGAACCAGATAATAGATAAAAACAGACGGAAACTGGATCCATCCAAAGCAACTACAATAAAGAATATGTACATGTTGAATAATGTGACTAAGCCACAAGCATTTTTGGGATTAGTAAATTACTATCAAATTTATATTCTTAAAGTACACAATGTAAGGACCCCACAAAATGATTTGTTAAAGAAAAATCAAAAATGATGCTGGACTGATAAGTGCCAGAAGGCATTTGATGAATTAAAAAACATTTTAATATTGAACTTATTGTTAATGCATTTTGATCCAAAGGTGGATATTATATAAGTTACAGATGTGAGTGATTACGATGTAGGAGCAGTGCTTCTGTACAAATATGATGATGGAAGTAAAAAGGCTATAGCCCATGCATCAGGATCATTATTACCAGCAGAAAGAAACTATAGTAAAATAGAAAAGAAGTGTTTCTGTCTACAAAAGGATCATCATCCACTACTCTCGATATGTGGTTCTAAAAAAAGGAATACCAACACACACATCTAACAGACTACAGAAATGGGGCACTACATTATTGAATCATGATTTCAAAATGGAATATTTACCATAAAAAAAACTAGGGCATGTGGATGGTTTGCCCAGACTGATACAGAAACACTGCAAGCCATTCAAGCCATTCAAAGATACAGTAATCACAGCATTAAGATCAGAAGGAGAAATTAAAAAAATGTAATGTGGTATGTGAATTACTGGTGACTCTAAAAGACATAAAATGAAATGCAGAAAAGGACAAATTCATGACAGAAATGAAAAGAATACTCATCATCATCATCATCATCGTTTAACGTCCGCTTTCCATGCTGGCATGAGTTGGACGATTTGACTGAGGACTGGTGAACCAGATGGCTGCACCAGGCTCCAATCTGATCTGGCAGAGTTTCTACAGCTGGATGCCCTTCTTAATGCCAACCACTCTGAGAGTGTTGTGGGTGCTTTTACATGCCACCGGCACGAGGGTCAGTCAGGCAGTACTGGCTACACTACTTGCTTCAAACTAATGGTAATGAATTATGCTAAGGAGTATGGTAACAGAGTAGCAGCAAGGGGTTTGGCAACCACCACTTACAGAAAAAAGAAATTATACAATTCTAGCAGCAGCTACAGGATAAACTCAAGTGGAAAAAAAAAGGTAGTTGTAACCTTCTTTACCCAATCCCACATTCATCAGAACTTGAGGAAAAATTAAAAGTGAGGCTGAAAGGTGAGAGAAATTTTGGGAAAAGTGTTTCTACAAAAATGATAAGTGAGATCAAAAGAACAAAAGATTCAGAGATTTGCAGGAACAGAAGGTTAGTGTTACTTTGAAGGGTTTATCATTGCATACAAAAACATCCATTGCACAGAAAATGCCATCTGATTATGAAAGAAAAAATTAACTTTTCATAGATTAGTTAAAGTTCCACTAAAATTCAATGATATTGTGAGATTGTGAGATTCAAAGGGTCTAAAACATACTTAATAAAAACCATTGGCCATGAAAAAACAGTATACAATACATCTGGCCTGTGCTGATGGCACAAACTGCTACTGTTTTTAATATTTAGAATACTCAACCTAAAGAATATGTTACAAATGTGCATTTGTTCCTGTTCATCGAAAAGGCTGGAGTGATGAAGCTGGACTGAAACTCTGATTACAAAATATATGGCAAGGCATCTAGGAAAACCTTCTGACATGGGATCAGTTTTGAGTACTATAGAACTAAAGCTGTTAAAAAGATGGAAGACTTGAAAAACTAGGTATCATTCTTGGTTGACAGATCATCCAGTTGCAGCATTTAGATGTATTTGTAAATAAGGCTTGTAAGTAAAACACACGAACACTGGAGCAAGTAGATGAGAGATTGAGATCAACTCACACGAACAGGAAGAATGAAGCAGTGCACGAATTACACAAATGTGGGTGACTGTATAAATCTTAGGGAAACTATAAGAACTGAAATAACTGTTAAGTCTTTTAAGAAACATGGAATTAACAATGTTCTTGATGGATATGAAGACATGCATTATTTAATGAGAGTGATACCAGCTGAAGTGATGATGAGTTTTTGGGTTCTGATGACGAAAAATTATCTTGAACACTAATATCTCTCCCTCCCCTATTTTCTTATTCTGTTGTTGTTCATGTTCTGCTGTACTGGTAGCTTAATTTTCATAAAATGTTTTCTGCTTACTTTAACTTTGCAATATTTATATCACTGCAGACTATTCATGGAGGATATTTTAATTTTAAATAACCTGTTTGTCTATTGTTATTTCCTGCTTATGTTCAACTGTACAGGTAGCTTGCTTTTTCATAGTCATTTGGTTTGCCTGATTTGTTCAACTTTTTTTGTCTACTATACAAATTTTAATAAATATTAAATTCCTAAATACATTAAAAACATATTTCCTGAAAAACTCTGAAAAATGGTGGTTGTGATGACAATTGGGGTTATATATGCTTATGCACCTTCTATACCATCAAATATGATATGTGACTTACAGAAAAAATTCTACAGATTTGATATTTCTTAAAATTGAAATTCATAAACAATATCTTTCAACCTTCATTTTAAACAGCTATTTGAATCTGAGCAATAGATTCATTCAGCTATTTAGCATTTTTAGCTCCAAGTCATTCACAATCAAACAGAGCTATAAGCAAACTTATTCCTATCAAGCAAAACTAGAATTATAAGTATTCCAGCCATGACCAATCTGCCTTTAACAAAAGTAGGGTAGGATTTGAAGGCGATTCCCAAACTATTACATTTATCTATTTATTTTATTTTGGCATGTGATACACTAGAAATATTTTTGAGAGTCAAAAAATTATGAATCATCCAATAAGTATAAATAATTAAAGAACTATAGAGGATTTTGTATTTTTCTTTTTTCAAAATATATAAATAAATTTTATTAGAACATTAGGATCTTTGTGGTTTTCATCATTGCATGTCGAAATCTTTAAAAAAAAAAAAAAATTTAATGTATCATATAGATGTAATTTTTGATGCTGAATCAGAATTTGTTATTCATTTATTCCAGACAAATTTTGCAAAAATTTTACAGGTGTTCAAAGTTTTATAATTTTCAGAATTTTCAGTCAATCAGAAAACAGAGCGCTTGCTGCCTCTTCTATCATCAGTGGTGGAGGGGGCACTGGCGTGTCAAGACATTAAACTAGCTACAGTAAACAGTAAAAATCATTAAAACATTCGCAAGCAAATTGAGTATTCAAAAGCTACAAACAAACCAACAGGAGTTGCTAGAAATAACAGTTAAAACATTAGAATATATACGAGTGAAAAGTTAACAGTGAAACAGTGGAAAACACTAAAATATTTGCGAGCAAATTAAATATTTAAAAGCTACAAACAAATCAACAGGAGTTGCTAGAAATAACAGTCAAAACATTACTTAAAACAGACATTTATTAAAAAAATTATAGAATGAAAGTTGGGGCCATCTTGTCACTGTTTTAAAATTTCTATATCATTCTAGAATCGAATTCTTTCTGTTATGAAAATAAAAAATTATAGAACACGTGGTGGCTACACTCTCTGTATGCATGCGCAGCATCTTTGGTTACTATGGAAACAGAGTTCTTTGCAATCAGCTGTGGAACACGTGGTGCTTCTTTGCTTTGGTTACTATGGGAACAGAGTTCTTCACCACAGTGATATGTAAAATACTAGCTCCTGATTGGCTAAAATACCTAAATTTTTTCAAACTTTAAAGGCTAATAACTTTTTAATTGTGGAGTTATAGGGAAAATGAGTTTCATTTTCATAATTAGTATGCAAAAATTAATCCATATACCAAATTTGAAAACAATTGGAGCAAAATTGTAGACAGTGACAAAAACCACAAAGTTGACAGTACCATGGTAGATAAACCACAGTGACAAAAACCACAAAGTTGACAGTACCATGGTAGATAAAGCAATTTAGAGTATGAAGACAGGGAAAGCCCCCGGCCCATCAAGAATCACTGCAGAGATGCTCAAAATATCTGGCAGTGTTGGCTATTGCCTAGTCACCCGTATTACGAACCAGGTGATACACGAAGGAGTCATACCCAATGACTGGTGTAGCAGCACCATAGTCAACTGCTACAAAGGTAAAGGTGATGCTTTAGATACAAATAATTACAGAGGCATCAAGCTGTTAGATCAGGTTATGAAAGTTATGGAGAGGGTCATAGCCCAACTAATTAAGGAGCGAATCAATTTAGATGAGATGCAGTTTGGGTTCGTGCCAGGTAAAAGCACCACTGATGCCATATTTCTAGTAAGACAGCTGCAGGAGAAATACCTAGCCAAGGATAAGCCTCTGTACCTGGCTTTTGTTGACATGGAGAAAGCCTTTGACAGAGTTCCCTGATCCCTTATCTGGTGGTCAATGAAGAAACTTGGGATAGAAGAATGGTTAGTGAGAGCTGTGCAAGCCATATACAGAGATGCTGTCAGTAAGGTGAGGGTTGGAAATGAGTACAGTAATGAATTCCAGGTAGAGGTAGGGGTCCACCAAGGTTCCGTCCTCAGCCCCCTCCTATTTATCATAATCCTCCAGGCGATCACAGAGGAATTCAAGACAGGTTGCCCCTGGGAGCTCCTCTATGCTGATGACCTTGCACTAATTGCGGAGTCACTATCAGAACTAGAGGAGAAGTTTCAGGTGTGGAAGCAAGGAATAGAATCGAAGGGGCTTAGAGTCAACCTAGCTAAAACCAAAATCCTAATAAGTAGGAAGGTAGATAAAACACAAACCCCTTCAGGTAGATGGCCCTGCTTAGTATGTAGAAAAGGAGTAGGTAGTAAATCTATAAGATTTACCCGGTGCAAGCTATGGACACATAAGAGGTGCAGCAATATCAAAGGCAGGTTAACTAGAAAGTTAGTTTTGTATGTGGCAGATGTTCAGGTGCAATAAACACTGTAAACAAACAGGAAACAACTTCTACCTCATTCCAGGGAGGAAAACTAGAGGTAGTTGATAGCTTCCGCTATCTGGGTGACCAAGTTAGTAGTGGGGGTGGGTGTGCTGAAAGTGTAGCTGCTAGAATAAGAATAGCCTGGGCAAAGTTCAGAGAGCTCTTACCTCTGCTGGCGACAAAGGGACTCTCACTCAGAGTAAAAGGCAGACTGTATGACGCACGTGTACGAACAGCCATGCTACATGGCAGTGAAACATGGGCCGTGACTGCTGAGGACATGCGTAAGCTCGCAAGGAATGAAGCGAGTATGCTCCGTTGGATGTGTAACATCAGTGTGCATACCCGATAGAGTGTAAGTATCTTGAGAGAAGAGCTGAACATAAGAAGCATCAGTTGTGGTGTGCAAGAGAGATGATTGCGCTGGTATGGACATGTGGTGAGAATGGATGAGGATAGCTGCATGAAAAAGTGCCACACCCTAACAGTTGAGGGAACCCGTGGAAGAGGTAGGCCCAAGAAGACCTGGGCTGAGGTGGTGAGGCAAGACCTTCGAACATTGGGCCTCACCGAGGCGATGACTACTGACTGAGACCTTTGGAAATATGCTGTGCGTGGGAAGACCCGGCAAGCCAAGTGAGACCTAAATCCAAGGCCTCTGCCAGGGGTGTAGCCAGCCCACTTATGTGCACCTTTTCTACATTGGACACTAAACTCCGCTTGTGAAGACTTGTTGAGGCAAGTGAAATCGAACTAAATTCAACAACTGGCACCCGTGCCAATGTCGTCTCCTTCATTGGACACGAAACTCAGCTTACGAAGACTTATTGGGGCAAGCAAAAGCGAAATCAGGATAGCACCTGTGCCCAGCGTCGCCTTTCTGACACTTGTGCCCGTGACATGTGTAAGGATTTTCGAGCGAGATCATTGCCAGTGCCCCTGGACTGGCTCTTATGCGGGTGGCACATAAAATACACCATTTTGAGCGTGGCCGTTGCCAGTACCACCTGACTGGCCTTTGTAGGATTTTCGAGCGAGATCGTTGCCAGTGCCCCTGGACTGGCTCTTGTGTGGGTGGCACATAAAATACACCATTTTGAGCATGGCCGTTGCCAGTACCGCCTGACTGGCCTTCGTGCGGGTGACACGTAAAAGCACCGACTACACTCTCTGAGTGGTTGGCATTAGGAAGGGCATCCAGCTGTAGAAATTCTGCCAAATCAGATTGGAGCCTGGTGTTGCCATCCGGTTTCACCAGTCCTCAGTCAAATCGTCCAACCCATGCTAGCATGGAAAGCGGACGTTAAACGATGATGATGATGATGATGATGATCCAAGCATTTAAAAACAAAGAAACAAGAAAAGAGAGTGATAAGAAAGGAAAAGAAAGAAAAGGAAAGAAGTGTGTGCAGAGTAAAGCAGTGAAAGATGGAGGGGAGGGAGCAATGAACCACATATCCCAGAACAAATGACATGCTCAGCCGTGCCCTGTGATAAAGACCGTAATGGCATTGCCATGGAGAACAGCCAGTGACACTCTCTGCAGCAGTCACTCTACTTCATGGGGCTCATTTCAAAAATGGGTCACCATTATCTTTATTTTGGAGAGGAAGTCAGTAGTACAAGGAGCTAGAAAATCTAAAGTATACCTATCAAAAAACTTTATTCTAAATGTTGATTTGTATTATTCATATTTATTCGAATATAATGTCATTACTTTTGCAGCCCATCTAAATACATATCAGAGAACACTAATCTTCCATAATTCACCATTTGCAAAGTATAGGCACATTCTCCTTCAAAAGTCCTCTGTGTGTGTTTGTGTCTGAGCAGTCAGCTTCCATAAGTTTTGCCAATCTAATTGACATCTCTAGGTCATTTAAATTGCCAAGCTATAGTTACAAAGTCAATGTTGAAATCGTTATTCCATTGTCTTTATGCAAGTTATTATTGAATTCATTTTTATTCTTGTGTGTGCTCTCATTGGTAATAATATTATCTTTATGATTAAATTTCCTCATAGTTATCTAAAATTGCTTGTAAATTTACTAAGCTAGTTATAATCAACCAATTTCTCCCTCTCTCTACATTTTATATTTTCTTTAACTTCTTTTCATTTAATTTTATTTATTTATTTTTTGTCAACCTGAATTGGCACAAGGCACAAAACAAATGCAATTATAAACTTATCTAAAATCTCCAATATACAATAGATTCTTCTGAATTTCATCAGTTTTATAGATTACATTATTAATCGTCTATCCTTTCTTCAAATTTCTACAGTATTTTCTTCACCAGCATTATAGTCATGCATGAAATCTCTCTCATCATTCCCCTCATTCACTTCCTCACTCAATCACTACTCACACACACACACACATACACACACACACACACACATACACACACACATTCACACAAACATACACACACACATTCATGCAAACACACACACACTCACCCACCAATATACATATTCTTAATATATATGTTATGTTAGGAAAAGATATAATCATGTTCCAGCAGTATGGAATATAATGGAGTGAGTTATGATTATAGTTGGCTGGCAGATGGTATGGGAGGCAATGAGTCTCTGATATAGCATTCAGTTGATGGCCCAAGGTTTCACTTCCCCCATGCAGAACTTCCAAATTACCATTTTAAGTTTGTTGGTAAAATTCCAAATATGCTTACATAGCCATCTAAAAGTTAGAGATGTTGCTTTACAAGAGATTAACTCAGTATCAAGACATTAGTACTCACTAATTATAAGAGTGTAGATTTCTTCAGTTGAAAACATTCTATGTTCAAAACGATTGACTTGGATTGGACATGCTTTGAGAAGACCAAATATGCCACAGGTTACTCTTTTATATCACAAAACAGGGTTACAGAGCCTTAATGTATTGAAGGAGCTCTGCCAAAGTCATACATATGATAATGAGGATCTTCATATAAGATGTTGGGGAGCTGTTGACCTTGGGACAAGAGGCAAAAGTGGATTGGTTAGTGTGGAATGTATGTGATCTCTTACATTATGAACTACCTTTTGATAAAACAGAATAGGATGTCAAAATGGAGGATGATTATAGACTGAAAATAGAATGCTTTTTACCAAGGAGAGTTGTCTTTTATGTAAATACTGAAGCTTACCTCCTTGAAAGCTTGAACAAGTTTGTCTTTAAACTAAACACGTTCACATCAAAATGAATTGCAGAATACCATTCATGTGTTTCACAAAAGCAGAATTATCCATTTGAGATATAAGAGCTCTTGAATAATTAGAAACTCTTATATCTTTGTACCACTTAACAAAGAAAGGTAAAAAAAGGATGCTTGTCAAGGGAAGCAGCATACCAAATGATGGAATGGGGAAAATGAAATAGATATTAAATACGGTAGGAGTGGTGATTCATCCTTCTTAACCCTTTAGCATTCACATTATTCTATCAAAAGTAATGCTATTTATTCATATTGTTTTGAATTAGTTATGCATTATCTTGTAGTTTTGAGATTTTGACAAAGTAACTGTTAGTTTTTAGAATAACATTATAGAGTTGGTGTGAGAGGCCAGATCTGGCCACTTTGTACATAAAACATGTAAAATATTTTGGCTGGATATAGCTGGTTTAAATGCTAAAGGGTTAAACTCCACTGTCAATACAGGACCCTTCAGATTTGCTGAATTGCATGATTTGTGAAAAGTTGTCATCAAAATGGTCAGAAAGTATATTGTAATATTCAAAATATTCCAAGGTTGTATCACCAGAACTACTGACTAAATCAAATGCTTTGTGTGGAAAGTCCACAAGTATTACTCATGGTGGCTTTTGTTAATTTATACTCTCCTTATACAGTTGAACAATACCCCTGATCATATCAGCTCTGCTATGCCTATAGAATAATTGGCTTTGATGTTTTGACAGACCTTTTCTACAACAGTCTGCTACATAACAACAATTACATAAATAAATATTTTATCCATAAATCTTTGAAGTCATATACTTTTTTTAATTATTTTTCTGTAACTATTGCCACCTTAGTAGTCATCCTTATGTTTCTAGAACTATTGTTGATTCTGTAACAGTTGTTTATTTGGTAGACACTTTGATGCTCATGTAAGTAGTGATGATTTTGGCATCCTTTCAATAAATGCAGAAACACTGAAAGAATATAGAATGCGTAACTCTAGTAAACAAATCTCCAGTAGTTTTCCAAATTTCAACTGTGAAATTGTTTCTTTCAAAGTCTTCATGTTTTTCATATTGGAGATAGTGTAGCTAGTTTCTTTAACAGATATGTCACTGTTAGATTCACTGCTACAACATAGAAAATGACATCTTAATCTGCCTCTGCAGTCTTTGTAACTTTACAATGAGATGAAACATCTTTAAGTATCAATACATATTTGACAACAAATATTGTATGCCTCTTAGTGGGAAAGTAAAGGCTGCTTTATAGGTCAGATAATCAAGGGTTTATAAAGATTGTCTACTATTATATGTTATTTACATCAATGACCAATTCTTGTTGTTGGGCTGATATATTATTTATCTATAGTTAGTAATTTGAACATGGCCCTCACCACTGCATTATTGATGTGCAAGGTAACTCTGAAAGCTAATGCAATTTTTGTTAGATGCTGCAAAATGACCAATTTTCCTTTGTACCGGTGGAAGCTTGTTGAGAAATTTTGGCTTCAATTCTTATAATACATTCTGCCTACTTTTCAGGAAAAGAATTTAGCTGGGGCCTGGAACTTCAAATGAGAGGTGTAAAGCTAACCTCTATATAATTAGCCACCAGATGCACTGAAGGTCTTGTGCTCATATGTAAAGCAAAGTTGACCTCAACAAAATTTAAACTCAGAAGAAAAGCTGCTGGCATTTAGTTTACCATGCTAACGATTCTGCCAGCTCACTGCCTTTATAATAATAATCCTTTCTACTGTATGCACAAGACCTGAAATTTTAGGAAAAAGGGGATAGTCAATTACATTGACCCCAGTAATTGACTGATACCTATTATATCAATTCCAAAAGGATGAAAGGTAAAGTTGACCTTGGCAGCATTTGAATTCGGAGCATAAAGGTGGATGAAATGCAGTGTGCTAATGATTCTGCTAGTTTGTTGCATTTATAATGATAACAATAATAATGAAGATGATGGTTATTGTTTCATATTTTGGTACAAGTCTAGCAGTTTTAGGGAAAGGGATTTAGTTTGATATCAATTCTCCAGTTTTTATCTGTCATTTTATTGACCCTGAAAGGATGACAGTAAAATTGACCTCAGTGGAATTTGCAAGCAATATTACAAAGAAGCAACCATCAATCTGATTGTGCTGGTAGCTCAAATCCCACAGACAGTGACAGTAAGATTATGAAATGTTTTAAGTGTATGACCACTAAATATTTTGCAATATATGCAATATATGAGGTTATAAGACATGCAGCAGAAGTTTTGAGTAATGTAGTATCATGACTTAGGCCTAGTGATGGCTGTTATGTTCTTCAGTAGTGGACTGAGTGTAAAAGTACTGGTTGCCAAGCGACAAAGGGAACCTACCCACAACTCAATGCTATCATTTTATTTTTATAATGAATAAATAAAATTTTCAAAAAATACATATGTGAAAATAAAACGATGCAATTAAAACTTTTTGTGAAAAAAAGTTTATATTTTTTCCTAATTAAAGTGTACATGTACTGTATATATTACTGGCAGCATACAGTAATACCAAATGCAAATACAGAATGTTATAATTGGATTTCTAAATAAGTTTTTTGTTAAATGTATAATATGCTGCTATTTTGGAAATATATTGTTATTTTGAAAATTTTTAACCAAACTGAAAATAAAGTCTAATAAATCAATTTCACTATTTTTAATGAAGACTTTTTACTGTCAAAGAGATAGGTATGTTTTCTTATGAAAATCAGAGCATTGCAATCAACACCACATCTTCACACATGCGCATCATGTGTTTCTTAACTCTTTACGAAGGAGATCTCTTCCAAACAACTTGTACATACCATATTATTTCTTATTAAATATACAAATGCCAGGAATTGCACCAGCCCATCTAAAAATAAAGGATAAATTTACATGGTGTTGATTTCTTCTACTTTTAATATTTTACTTCCTTCTATTATTCTTTTATCCCTGCTCTTACTATTACTCTTTTTATAAGGCCTTATAGAATTTTTAACAAAACAGTATATACTTCCAAAATAACAGTATATTGTATGTGTACTAGATTTTATAATTTTTAAATAATTGGTGAATATTTTTAAATGGTCTACTTGTACTGCATACTTTACATATTAACAAATAGTTTAAAAGTACAAAAATATATTACATGCTGTCTAATATATTAAGAGTAATTGTTTGAGTTCACTAGATGGTTGTGTAAATTTGTCAATAATTACCTCTGCATCTAATTCATCTAACAATTCCATTTCAATGGACAGCAACATGCATGATTCTAGGTTCTCCTCAGACAGTGAATTTCTTAACCTTGTCTTTATGATCTTTAGCTTTGGATATGTCCTCTTAAATTGGACTTGGGTAACTGATAGTGGGCAGTTGACTTTATAAACTTCATAAAGGTTATATGCTTTGCAGGACAAGACATGTCTAGTGACGGTCTAGGTTTGGGAGAAGCAGCTGCTATTCCTGGTATTCTTTGGGTCGGGGCAAGCTTCAAGGATTGGATACCGCAAGACAGACTCGCAGTCGACGAAAGGAAAACCGAGGTAAGGTGATTACATCTACTCGTACGCACACACCACAGTACATACAATGGGCAAGTGCTGAAAATTTTAAGTTGTTGTAACTGGAACCCATATTCTCATCATCATTAAACAATAGCATTAATATATCAAAGTTTGAAGCAAAAGAAAACAATTCCAATTTTACTTGATCTTTGCTGATTTGTGGAAACAACTTAATAATACCTTCCAATGCTTCAACTTCAAGGCTCTTCACTGCAATAGCTTTAAACTTCACTGGGGGTTCAAGCAGGATAAATCTTTATACAACCGTTTGTGTTGTACAAAGTTTGATTCTAGTACTGGACAATGTGATCCATTATTAGGTTAAACACATTTACTCAAAAATCAGCTGGAGAATCAAGGAATCATGTGTCATTTCTTCTTTTCCTGTCTCTTAACTGGCAATGCTGTTTTGAAAGCATCAATTTCCAATGTTTGATTTTCATCCATATTCATCTATGAAATCCTGTCATTACATATTTATTTACAAATTCCAAAGCCTTGCTGTGAACGTTATCAAATGATCTTGTCTGTTCCTTCAACTTTGTTGTAGCTGAATTTACTAAATTCCATGCAGTAAACATATGTAAACCACTTGTCTGTAGATAACTTGACAATGGGTCTCTAGTTTGAAAATATATACAGTTAAATACTGTCAATATAGTTTCAAGCATTAGAAGACTTCTGCAGTAAAATATTTGCTTCATGTTTTGTTTTTGCATCAAACTTGTCTGAGTCTTGTCAATACTTTTGTAGCTCTATTGACCTTCAGATTTAATTACCTTTTATCTACATTTGGTTTTACACATACTCATACATATTTTAGAATTAATCATATACTATTTATGGGAAGAGCCCCTGGATTTCATCCCTCACACATGTGTTTTCTTTCTCATTAGTAATGCTTTTTCCTGTATATATGCATAAATGTAATTCTCTTCCCAAATAAATTGCACTTCATATATGAGGCTCCAATGAAGCTATAAGGTGTTACCCAGGCACTTGTCATCTCATTTTCTTAAAGATCCGGTTGCACCAGTCCTCAGTCAAATCATCCAACCCATGCTAGCATGGAAAGCGGACGTTAAACGATGATGATGATGATGATGATGATGATGATATATATATATATATATATATATGTATATATATATATATATAATCATCATCATTATCATCATCATCATCATCATCATATATATATATATATATAAAATCTTTAAAAACAAATCTTTAAATTGTTTCAGCTTCAAAGCTGCAGTCATGCTGGGACACCACTGCTGACTGTACTGCACCATTATTAAAAACCTCCTATGATATGTGGTATTTGGTGAATGAAGGAGTTTGATGCTGTTGCCCTTGTCTGTGTTTCCTGCCATGAGGTAGGCTCATCTGGAACCCTTGACAGGATGAGATCCAGTTTTGTGTTGATGAAACCTACATCCGCACCCAGCAGGTCTCTCAGGCATTTTTGATGGATATTGATGAGCTGTGGGCCCTTGCAATCCAAGCTGTTGCAGTATCTGTTTCTGTATTTTCATGGAGATGCTGGGATCTTTGGCATTATGCAGTGGTGCCCCATTCTGCTGTTTGTGTAACTTTCAATGCCAAAGTTTGGTACAAGGCCTTCCAGGATTTTCCAGATCTATATCACTGCATATCTTTCCCGCCTTCATTCTAGGCAGAAGAGTTTTAATTCTTTCAGTCTTTCCCAGTAGCTGATACATTGCATTGAGACAGTTTTCTTTGTGTAGCTTCGTTGGATTGCTTCAAG
Source organism: Octopus bimaculoides (assembly GCF_046866305.1). Lineage (NCBI taxonomy): Eukaryota > Metazoa > Mollusca > Cephalopoda > Octopoda > Octopodidae > Octopus > Octopus bimaculoides. The sequence goes on along the minus strand of NC_142945.1, from coordinate 28,739,102 downwards.
TTCTGCTGTTAATTTTATATTGTGTGGTGACTATAATTGCGAGCAGTAGTCCAAGTTGCCCTCCAAAGGACCATCATTGCCTCCTTCTCTCTTGTTTTTAAAGTTCAGAGGATCCATCCAGCTAGCCATCTGCATTCTATTACTAAATTGGTAATACACATTGGAAAGATGCATCATTGCTCATGTGAATACCCAGGCCATGCACTGATTTTGAGTCAGGGATTGCAATTCCTCCCAGGCCAGTGTTTTCTGTCTGCATGCCATTCAGCTTTGTGAGCTGGTAGCACAGGGCTTGGAATTTCCTTGCATTAAACTCCATGTTGTTGTCCTCAGCTCAGCTGTATATTGCATCCAACCCCTGTTGCAGATATGCAATATTTCTGGGATTTTGTATTGTCTGAGAGACTTTTATGTCATCTGCATACCTAACAAGGGTGGCCATCTGTCTGATGCCAGTGTCACCTGACTGGATCCCATGTTGGTTGCACATAAAAAGCACCCACTACACTCTCGGAGTGGTTGGCGTATTGTCGTATATATATATATATTTATATATATATATGTATATGTTTATGTGTTTGTCCCCCCAACATCGCTTGACAACTGTTGCTGGTGCCGTGGCTTAGCAGTTCAGCAAAAAGGGCCTATAGAATAAGTACTAGGCTTACAAAGAATAAGTCCTGGTGTCGATTTGCTCAACTAAAGGTGGTGCTCTACCATGGCCACAATCAAATGACTGAAACAAGTAAAAAAATAAAATAATAAAAGCTGTATTATAATTTCCTGATATTAAAAGGTCGTTAATATTTTTAACATATTGTCTAACGTAGTGGTTCTCAGCCATTTTTACCCATGGACCTCTTTGGTTCCTATCTTACTTTGGTGAACACTCAATGCCTTTCATTGCTTAAAAAACCCTATTATATATTTATAATTAAATATTAGGTAATTACCCATTGTTACACTGCCAGTAAAATACACCTGTACACAATCAAAAATATAACTTTATATACACACACACACACACACACACACACACACACACGTCAATATGATTGTGTATACTTGTTTATATATGTATAAGTAAGGTTATATATGTACATATATGTATCTAAGACGTTGTATCAATTCACCGTTAGACGATGGTGAGAGGGGCAAACGCACACACACACATATATGTGTGTGCGTGTTTACATATGTGTATATGCATATGTATATATGTGCGTATATACAACCTTCAACAAAGTAACTGTCATGTATACAACTTGAACTGACGCACATATCAGTACATAAACATACATTCACATGTACATACATATGCACACACAAACACGTCTACATACTTACCCTATTACTCACGTACATCCATAAGTACATACGTGCATACTCACATACATACATATATACATAGATGTGTATAGGCATGCACACAAACATACGCATGTACACAGATGCATACGAGCACACATGTACACGCACATACATACATACATACATACATACACATGTACATATATATCATGAACTAACTATTACTTTCTCAGATGCAGCACAGAATTTTGTCAGTGAACAGGTCGCGGTCTCAAAGCGATGAAAATATTTTGACAAATTAAATTTAAATGTTGAAGTGAATCTAACGGATTTTGTGTGTTATTTTAAATGGCTTATAAACACCTTCCACGCTGCAATTGTATATATATATATATATATATATATATATATATATATATATATATATATATATACACATACACACATATATGCATACACACACGCATGCACAGATATATATACATACATACATATATATAAATATTTTTCCATTTTATTAAGTATCACTCTCTTCTGGATGTTTTATTTTGATTTATATAATGTGTTCTTTATTGTTTATTGTGTTTTGTTATGCGTGTGACTGACACCTCCCCCTCACCACCGCCTTTAGTCAAGAATATTGATGAAGGACTTATTCTTTGTAAGCCTCGTACTTATTCTATCAGTCTCTTTTACTGAACTGCTAAGCTACGGGGATGTAAACACACCAGCACCTGTTGTCAAGCGATGTTGGGGGGACAAACATACTTTTATATATATATATATATATATATATATATATATATATATATATATACGACAGGCTTCTTTCAGTTTCCATCTACCAAATCCACTCACGCGGCTTTTGTCAGTCTGAGGCTACAGCAGAAAACACTTGCTCAAGGTGATATGCAGTGGGACTGAACCTGGAACCATGTGGTTTGTAAGCAAACTACTTACCACACAGCTACTCCTGTGCCTATGTATTATATATATATATGAATATGAATGTGACAGACTTGAAAAAATGGTTGCCACTGCCCCTTTTTTCATTCCTTACCTTGTCTTTTATAATATAGATCATTAGAAATTGTATTAAAACTTGTTAAAATATCTTGTGTTGTAGAAGTATAACCAATTTATTGCAGATAAATTTTAACAAGTAACTAAATTCTTTATCTAAGGATACCCACTTGCCATCAGGCAATCTGACAACCTGTCCAGTCCACCACTGGTGTTTCTAATGGAGAACCAGGAGTTGTATGATCAGCTAGTGCACTTGGAAGTGCTCAGTTGTGTATGGTTGGGCACAACAGAGCTTCTAACTGGGAAGTTGCTGTGGTTCCTATCTTTCCTGAAGTTGAGGAGAAGTTGTACAGGAAAGACTAGAACAATTGTGGGGCCAGACAGTAGGATTTCAAAGTTGTGGATGAATTTGTGTTTTAATGGAAAGTGAGGGAACATGAAATCCATTCTGTAAAGAAGGTAAGAGAGCATTGGCATGGTCAATGATCTGAGCCTCCTGCAGTGCAGTAACCACAACTACAACCCTTTATTTAAGATGAAATGTCACATCTTGCACATTAATCCATGATGTCCAAATCTATTCTCTGACCCCATAACAACTCTGACCTTTCCTGCAGCACCTCCTCATTTTCAAGAAAGACAAGAACCTCAGCAATCTCCTTGTTATAAGCTCCATGATACCTAACCATACGTGGCATATTACTTTTAAGTGAATTTGCTGATGATGCAATACCTGTCCCTACAATAACAACACTAAAACTGTCACAAGATCTAAGTCATTAGCCAAAACTTCTGCTGTGCATCTTCCAGCCTCACATATTGCATCATCTGCATACTTTGTGATATGTTTTACTTCAAAGAACAGGTTGTTGCCTTGCCAATCACTTTCAGAAGTACATTTGAAGTACACTGTTATGTATGATAGGCAGCCAACCTGTCTCTCACTCATTTCAAAACAATGGGCCATTCCATTATCCATTTATTAATGTGCAACATCTCTAGTTATCATAGATACACACACTCAAGGAAACAAACAGAGAGCGTAAGGTTTCATATTCAAACTCAGAACCATGTCACTAAAGTTTCAACGACTGCTTTTCCTTCTATTTCTACACTTCCTCTTAATTTTTATTCTTCAGCTTCCCTCTCATTTTAATTTTTCCCTCCATCTCACTCTTGCTCACTTCTCTTCCTCTTTTTATTTCTTTATCCTTCTGCCTCTTTCTCATCAAGTTTCTCTCTCCATCAACTTCCTGTCTACATATGAAAGCTCACATTGTCTCTTGTTCCTCATAAGTTACAGCTAGTTGCTCAAGCATAAAGGATGTAAAACTCTGCTGTCTTTTTTCCCACTCCTTTCGTCTTAATCCTGAAGAAAGAATCCTGTCCAAAACATTGGAAATTTCACTCCCAACAGCAATTTCACTGCACTCTTCTTTATGTCACTCTTCTTCTACATGTGTGTGTGTGTGTGTGTGTGTGTGTGTGTGTGTGTGCGCGCGCACGTGCATGTATGTATGTACACACACATACACACATGCATGCACATTAAGTTATTATTATCAAATTTTCAATAGAAAGAGAGCTTTGCAAATATTCACATTTAACTAAGATTCTCTGACAGTGTATATGTATTAAGGCATAGTTCGTTAAACAACTCTAAACAAAACATAAATCATGCAAAACAATGATTTTAGCATAACAAACATATGCCACAACCTTACAATATAGGTTGTGTATATATTGTATTTCAAATATACATATGTATAGTGTGTGGGAGTGTATATGTGTTTTTATTATTTGTGTGTGTGTGTGTGTTTTGTGCAAATGCAATTCAAGTCTTTTTAAATATTTATGTTTTTCTCAGTTTGTTTAGAAGCATAAAGTTTCTAGAGTTTACATACTTATCTCTTCGTTTGTATGGCCAATGCAACAAAGCTACAGATCAACAACATATATATGAACAAGCTATTAGAATATATATCTAAGATACTACAGCTATTAAAAATACACACTCAACACAAATTGTAATACACGAATCAAATTCATACAAGCTACACAAAAGTGATTCCTGAAGTGTTACTACAATCTTATGGTATAGGAAGGAAGGTAAGGGTGTAGCAAAGAAGAGGCATGATGTGAATTTAAGGAGTGGTGGAGATGACAAACAGCAAAACTTATATAAATTAATAGTTGTTCATAAATTTGTCACCTGCATTACACATTCTAATAGCATGATGTTATTTAATGAATAATATAAAATATAAATAATAATGCATATAATAACTGTAATATATGTTTTAGACACATAGTAATGGCAGAACCTAAGGAGAAGTGTTGGCAGAATAGTATCAAATATTAAATATATGGCTTTATTCCATCACTTACAGACAACTTATTACCAATGTGCCTGATTTGCCAAAAAGTGTTTTCCAATGAAACTTTCAAGGCTAGAAAAGCACTTTAAAAAAATTTCACACTGTCAAGACAAATAAAGATTCATCTTATACTGAAGCACTTCCAGATTAATTTTGTAAATAACTGACAATGTTGACTGTCTTCATGTGCTTCAATGCAAGAAAATAATGGGTTGTGTGCCTTTTACAAAATTTCAGAAACTTGTCTACGGCTTGTAAAGAAAGGATTGATCCTTATCATGTTGCATGAGCCACAGACTGACATAATCAATAAAATTTCTTTTAGAAATAATACAACTAATTTACAAAATAGGCAAGGATATGGAAGACACATTCTGTAATTTTTTGAGAACTGCCCAATTTTCAATGTAAATAGATGATTTAACTCTACCAGGGGACAAAGCTTTGCTGTTAGATTGCATTTAGTATATAAATGAAGAGATTATTATTTGCTCAGCATTTGGTAACAAATACTGAAGGTGAGTTGATAGTTCGTTTGTGTAAGAGTTTTTGAAAGAAAAGAAGATTCTTCCTACAAATGTGTTTGTCAATTGGTACCATGTGGAGAAGTTCTTCTCTAGAAATGTGCTCAGTGTATTGGTGGTGCATTGCTTGATTTGTCATGTAGTTTGGAAAAAAATAAAACATTATTGCACTCATTACAATACATCATTACAGCAATTAACAATATCAGAAATGATTACCTCTGTGAAAGATTATTTGAAGAATGGTGCAAATAAAGTGATTATGAATCTAATCAGTTGCTATTCCACACTGAAGCTCACAAGTTGTGGAATGGCACTTGCCTGAATTGCTTTTACATTTTTTTAAATTAACATGGATTCTATGTGAAATTTATATTTCAAGTTTAATAAAATGAGTTTGCATTACAAGAACATAAACTAAATTTGATTAAAATAAAGGATGTTCTATGTGTATTTGTTTCAAAACTAGATCTGTTCAAATGCAACTTGGGACATGGAAAATTTACTAATTCTTGAACCTTTCTGTGCTCAAAGACAAGGTAGAGATACTAAAACTCAAATTTTAAAATGGATATCATCATTTCTGGTTGTAGTTCCAAATTACAAATCTTTACTCTCAATCATGAGTCATTGTGACAAAAGATCTTAATTCCATTTTCCTTGTTATATTCAGCTGAACGTGGATTTAGTTGCTACAAGAAAGAAAACTAACTCCAACTAGTCAAACTAGGTAATCAAACTAAGTAATTTTCCCCAAAGATGCTTGGGCATCCTTGGGGAAAAATTAGTCTCGTCAAATCAGACCCATCCTTCACATTAATAAATCAAATAACTAAATAATTTTAGGTACCTTTGTGCAATTACATTTTTTGGTTTAAAACATATATTTGAATATTAAAAAATTATCAAAATTTATTTTTAACACCTCATTTTTAACTGACACTACAAGAGGACACTGATAAAATATATGCTCTAAAAAGGAGGGATCTTTTCCTTTTCATGGGCAGCTCGATTAATTAATTTCTTTTACTAAACACTTTGAAACTTCGTATACTGGTAGAATGTGTCATATAGAACATCTTTTACTCTTAGCATCGTTGAGAAAAGTTTGTATTTTCAAAGTTATTTCATGTTAAAGTTGTCGTATTTCGGTAATTTCAACCAATCAATGACGTGTATTCAGCTGAATAAAATTACTGCTGTTGTTTGTCAACAACAACTTTGGAAAAGATCCAAAAGGAGCTCTAGTCTGGAAAAAAAAATTAAGAAACTATATGCAAAAATGTGTAGTACCCAATCTTAAACTAACACTAATAATATATTACAAGGAAAAAAAACTTAAGTTTAAACTCACTTTACCTATAACAAAATAATATATGCTACTAAAGAGCAATGTGATTTACAAATTAGATTGTAAACATGAAAATTGTAAAGGTCACAACTTTGTTGCATCAACCAGATAAGTATGATACTTTCTTCCAGGTTTAACACACATTTTTCAAAGAGAAACAATCCCAAAGCATTACATAACATATCATAGAATAACACTTGATAGGAAAACATGAGTAAACAGCATATCAACCTATACAGTATTCACAACAAAACTAGTTGATGACTGATGGAAGAGATTTTAATAACCCAAAGCAATGAATACATAGATAACACATTAGATACTGACAAATAAAAATATAAATAAGGGGTGAATGAAAGCAGTCAATAGTCAAAAATTCAAAACCAGTTGTAATGCCACCACTAACAAAAATCAATCCCTTTGCAACTACCTGTCAGTAACTAACCCTAACACCAATCACTCCAGCAAGAAGATAAGATTCTAGGAACAATACTGCTTCAGACATATGGCAAATAACATAAACAAAGAAAAGTAAAATACACCAGTGAGTGAATGAATGAGAGAGAGAGAGAGAGAGAGAGAGAGAGAGAGCGAGAGAGAGAGAGAGAGAGAGAGAGAGAGAGAGAGAGCGAGAGAGAGAGAGAATAATACAGCAGTACATCAAAGTATGAGAAACAAGCTGACTGAAGGAGTCATATATGAGAGAGAGAGGCAGGTGAAGAGAAACATACTGATAGAAATTTATGAATGAGAGATAGTAAAACACCAGAGAAATAGGGAGTAAAACAGAAAGAGAGGATGGCAGCAACAGATGCCTTTAGTAGAGACTTCACTATCAAATGAAGCTAGAAAAAAAAATAGTAGACAACTACCAGCACAAAACCTCTCCACACAAACTGCTGTCTACTGCTTCGAAATAAAAAGCAATCTGCAAATGATACTATCCTAAACCAGCTTCTTTGGTTTAACCTTACTTCAACCATCAACTGTTGTTTGACCCTTTTTTTACCCTTTCTTAATAGGTTTGCTTGAACCCAGCAAATTATCAACTAAACCAGAAGAAAACTGTTTTGAAACTACCAGCTAGTATCTCTTTAAACTCTCCTTCCCCTCTCCATCTCTCTCTCTCTCTCTCTCTCTCTCTCTCTCTCTCTCTCTCTCTCTCTCTCTCTCACTTTCCCTCTGTCTTCTGTCTCTTTCTCTCTTCTCTGCATCTGTATCATCCTCCTCTCTCTCTCCTTTCTTATTTCCATTTTTAATGATGTGGAAATATGCCCCCAGTACATCTCATCCCAATGTTGGGCCACTCAAGAACTCCCAATTCTGAGACAAATTGTTAAAGAAATATTTTCGAGATCATTAAATAGTTGTTATGTCTATCAACTAATTTGATCATTTATGCAGTGGCAATTAATATTTCATATTCTGATAGGCCAATTAATATAAATGTATTATAGAGTGATGTTGACATCTATACACATCAATAATACAGGAATTGGCAGTTTTGTCATTACCAATGTATGGATGACTAACCAATGTGAGCTGACTCTAGATAATATCTATAGTTCAAAATAGATGACAAGAGATAAGATTCCAGATTTAAAATGTTGAAGTCACATAATTCACACAGTATGAGTTTGAAAAAGGCAATTTCTGAGACCTGATTAAATAATGCTGTCTGCAGAGAAAGTATAAAAACAAATGTTTTTGTTTTTTTTAATATATTCTTTAGATTTTACTGTTAATCTGTGGACTACATTCTTTCATCTATACTTTTGCATCTATTTATTATATTCTTTGGTATCAATAGTCTCCACACTTCATTTCTTAGTTTTCATTGTTAATCTTTTTATTATAATCATTATTTTATACTAATAGTATTTATTGTTAGCCTATCTACTATATTCATTAGTCTTTATAGTTAATTTTTATGCTATATTCTTTACATTAGCCTTGACTCTCTATCTAGACTGATCTGATTTATTTCTGAACTGAATGTACTGAATAGATTGGTATAAATATAAATATACATAGTTCATAGATGAGAATCAAATATTCTCCGTATAGAATATATAGTTAGTGTGCGTGTGTGCCTGCGTGTGAATGTGTATATATGTATATACATTGTTGATAGTGGCAGAGATGGGAGCAGCAATGGCATTGCCAGTTATCATTTTTACACAGGCTTTTCTCCATGTTTGCACAGATTTTATGTGATTATTCAGGTAGCATTCCAGCATAATTACATGTCTTTGCATGTTAAAACAGCCAAGCTACCAAACTTTGTGCTTATGCATGACAAACAATGTTACCACTGTCAAAGTGTTGTCAATGCAAAGACGCATGGAAACACACACACACACACACACATGTATGCATATGTCATAATCACATCTACTTTTCCATGTTTGAATGGTTTGAATGAGTTCTTTTCAACATTGTGTTTTACCATTTGTTGTAGTCATTTTGTTATCTCTGAGCTCAGCCTGTTCTATTTCTGCATCAATCTTTTCTTGCCTTTCTCTTCCACAGTTTCCTTCCTCTTAGATATCCTAGCACTTCTTTATCCATCTGTTATCTTGCATATGCATCAAATGTCTGTACCAACATAGTCTTCATATTTCAACACCAAAGCTGATTCCTCTTATACCTAATTTATTTTCCATCTGATCCCTATTACACATTCAGCAGAGCATGCTTGCTTCATCCTTCCTTTGTAGTCAATGTCTATGTCTCACAAGCATGCAACATTGTACTTAGGACACATGGAACATAATCAACCCTTCACTTGAAGAGAGAATTTCCTTATTGCCAGTTGAGGTATCAGCTTTCTCAACTTTTTTACAGATTCTGGCTGCAATGTTTTCAGAAGTACATTCCTTTAATACTGATTAGGTTGTCCAGGTAACAGAAGTTGTCAACTACATCTATAGAGTCTTTCTTGTATTGAAAGGCATTTATTTTCACTACTGCACTGACTGTTAACTACTTCTGCACATTACCCACATACAAAGCTTTATTTACTATCAGTCTGATTGTAATCCCATTACACCTTTTATGCACCATAGTTCACATTATGTACACTAGATGCAGTTCTTACTGATTCCTTCTCTTCATATTAACTGTGCCTTTTCCTTGATAGCAGCAGTGTCCTGTCTTTTTCTCTATCTAGTTTGCCCTGAGACCTCTGAACTCTGGGTTTTGCTTCCATATTTTTCTCATCTAAGTCTTTCACACACTCTGCTATAAGGTCTAAGTCATCAACACACAGGTTTTCTCAAACAGCTGGTCTTAAAGTTGTCTGTTATAGCTTGAGAAATTTGAATAGATAGATTAGGAGGAAGCTGAGAATTGAATCTTAGCAAGCATCAACTTCAAAAATTCATCGTTGCCAACTCTCATTTTCCTAATGCACCTCTATACATGACTTACACCGATCTAGGATATACAGTGGTGTTTTTTTTGGAAAAGGGCCCAGTTGTGTATTCACACACACATGCACACATGTGAACCCATGCATGCATGTGCACCCATGCACCACTTCCAGAACTTAGTTTCACAAATTTGGGAAGGTCTTCTTGAGAACCATATATTATTACTAGCCATTCTGGTGCTTTGTCATCAACTCTGTGAGGTTCAAGGTCTTGAGTTCAGCCTTTATCACTTTGTTGCATGTCTTCTTGGGTCTCCTTCTACAGCAAACTCCATGCACAGCATTTCTTTATACAACTATCTTCATCTATGCACATCACATGTCTACACCAGTGCAGTCTTCTTTCTTGCTAACCACACCTGATTCCTTTCATGCCCAGTTTTCCTCAGCACATTTCTACTGTCTTTCATGCACACCCACCTACACTGTATATCCAACATGGCTTGCTCACTTCATTTCTGTTCAGTCTTCTCATGTTCTCTGCATTCAAGGCTCATATTTCACTACCATGCAGCATTACATGTTCTAACACAAATGTCTTTATGCATCCTTTTCTGCACTGTCAGTTATCGGATCTATTTCAAAACGGGGGCACCAGTTTTCATTTATGTTTTATGTAGTGTTTTTGGTACCGAAAGACTTTCAAACTTCGTATACTTATCTATTTTGTGTTATAGAACAGAAAAAAATTTTTGTATTCGAATTTATTTCATGTAAAAAATTGTCTTATTTCGATAATTTCTACTAATCACTGACGTCTATTCAGTTGAAAACAGTTAGCGCTGTAACGGTGTATATCGTATTAATCCCCTAACCCTAACTAGACTGTTAACCCTAACCCTAACCCTAAAACTAACCCTAACTCTAGAATCCGAACTCTAAAATTGTTACACACATAGATACGTACAGCGTAATTTATTATATAAACAATATATGCGTGTAAATTACGATTAAACCGGATGAAATATGTCACAGGGAATAACATTTTTATGACCGCCCAGCAGTAACTCTATTCAGCTGAATAGACGTCAGTGATTGGTTGAAATTACAGAAATACGACAACTTTAACATGGAATAACTTGCGATGTATGTTTTTTTGTTAAGAAGACTAAGAGTAAAAGGCGTTTTATATGACACATTCTACCAGTGTCCCAAGTTTCAAAGTGTTTCGTTAGTGTTTCGTTAAGAAAATACTGGTGCCCCCGTTTTGAAATAGATCCCACAACTGTCCTATCATAACTATGAATCTACTCTCTTCCCTTACTTATCCTCCCTCATCAAATTGCCTAGAATCATTGCCCACTCACTTTTCTAGTCTCTCTTAGTTATAGGAGCTGCCTTAGCCCTTAAGTCTTGCAAATTACAAGGTGATCTTCACTTGTTTTGATGTCATGAAAAAAAGCTGTCAGTTCACTCAGCAAGTTGGTTGGTGTTAGGAAGAGTGCCCAGCCATAGAAATTATGTCAAAGTAAACTTGGAGCACAACACACTCCTCTGACGTGTAAGGTCTTGTTGAACTGCCCGGTTTGGAAGCTAGGCATTAATAAGAATATATGTATATATCCCATGCCAGCATGGAAAACGGACGTTAAACGATGATGATGATGATGATGATATCATCATCATCATCATCATCATCATCATCATTTAACGTCCTCCTTCCATGCCGGCATGTGTTGGATGGTCTGACAGGAGCTGGCCAGCATACTTTTGTGTCTGTTTTGACAAGAGAGAGAGAGAGAGAGAGAGAGTGAGACAGCAATAGCAGGAGAGAGTTTGGTGGTGAAGTGCCAGGGCGCACACACCAGGAACGTGGATCAGAGCACAAATGGGATGGTAGAGTAACGAAGAGAGAGATAAATGGTAGCAGGTGGCTGCAGGGTATTGCCAAGAAGCAAGTAGTGCGTGGAGGTGGGGAATGCAGTGACCAGTGAGAACCTGGGTATATAGAGGGGATGGGGAAACAGACAGACAGATAGATATTGATAAACATATATTAATAGTTTCACCAATAAAAGATCACAATATATGTGTTTGCATGCATGTGGATAAGTATGCCTGATTGTATCGTGTATATGTATTACATGCACACACACATATATATGCATACATATGCAAACACACATATATGCATATTTAGTGTGCATGTGTATTCAAAAATTATGTCATATGGCATAATTTTTGTTAAGATCTTTTTATTACTAATTCCTTTTTATTAGATGGTAAATGTTTAAATGCATTTTTGCTTTATATGTCTTATCCCAATTAATATATTAATCAAAATATTTTTGGTAATTAATGAAATTATTATCAATTCATCTTTAATAACCACCAATATTTGAACAGCCTCAATTAGCTGCAGTTTACAGCAATATTTGTGATCCAATGCAAAAACATGCTACTGTACAGTGTATTTTTGCATTAACTTTTTTGAATATAAGGAAAACCCAAGAGCAGGTGACTAGAGAGAGAGAGACTGAGAGAGAGACTGAGAGAGAGAGAGAGACAGAGAGAGAGAGAGAGACAGAGAGAGAGACAGAGAGAGAGACAGAGAGAGAGAGAGAGAGAGAGAGAGCATAAAAAAGAAAGTGAGAGATTACAGTGGCAAAAAAGATGGTATGATAAATGGAGAATGCAAATTAGAAATGAAAACTGGGGTAAGAAGAACAATATTTTACATGTTGCAGTGTGCAAAACTATATTTTATATGATACTGCTGTATTTTTGAGCATTATTCACAATATTTCATAATCCAATAGTATTTCAATTACAACAATGTCAACATGTTACACCATTTTATTATCTCTTTTATTATGTATGCATGTGTATGTGGGCGTGTGAATGAGTGCATGTAATTCCTATGCTGACAGGATTTGGATGTGTTGACATGCTCTGACTTATTTCTTATTCAGAGTTGCTGCTATCCTAAATGGATCAATGACTATGCCTTACTTATAAATTCTCTTTTTGGCATTTACCTACATGTGATTAGAGACTTTTCTTTCTCTCTCTCTCTCTCTCTCTCTCTCTCACACACACACACACACACACACACACACATACACAGATATGATCTATGTCAATAGAACTATGTGTAGCCAGCCATCCTAATTCTTTGACATCTACTCCATGAGGTCCTAATCAGTGATTTGATATATATATAGAAATAATCAACCCATCAAGCCAAGTAAAATCACAGTTGTGGAAGATACTGGTGTCATGCAAATGGCACCCATGCAGGTGGCACCTAAAAGCACCCATTACACTCTCAGTGTGGTTGGCGTTAGGAAGGGCATCCAGCTGTAGAAACCATGTCAAAACAAACTGGAGTCTGGTGCAGCCTCCCTGCTTGTCAGCCCTGGTCAAACTGTCCAACCCATGCCAGCAATGACAACAGACGTTAAATGATGATGATGATGAATTATGGTTTTATGTGAACATTCCATGCTGGCGTGCATTGGATGGGTTGTTGTTGCTCTCCAAAATGGGTCAGATGATCTTGTCTCATTCATAGGTTTCATTTCATGGCTGGATACCCTTCTTAATACCAATCCCTTTACTGAGTGAGAGATGGCTAGAAATACGGAATGGATGAGAGGGTGAATATAAAATAGAATAATGATATAATAAAGAATAATAAAGTGTTCAGGGATGGTAAGTAGGGAAGAGAGAGGTGACAACTGTAGCAATTGGGTAAGGTTGCTGATTAAACAATGATACATATAAGGTGTGGAGGAGGTAGAGGAGAGTAGGAAATGACTGACAGCTCAGGAAAGAGGGTATAAAGAGCAACAAAATAGTTATGATAATACTTTCTAATTTTGCCACAAGGCCTGAAATGTTGTGGGATGGTGCTAATCAATTACATTGACTCTAGTACTCAACTGATGCTCATTTTATCAAACTCAAAAAGATGAAAGGCAAAGTCAACTCAGCAGGATTTGAACTTAGAACATAAAGATAAATGAAATGCCACTAAGCATTTTGTCTGGTGTCTTAACAATTCTACCATCTCACCAAATAATAAGAATAGTAATACAGTAGAAAGAAGAAGAATGAGAGAGGATGGTAGAAAGAAAGAGGGGGAGATGACATTTGGATGGGCAGGTTGTAAGAGTATATGGTTGACATAGTGAATAATTTGATGGCTCAGGAGGTTTATCAATGTAAAATTTGGTTGGAGAAGATAAATTTAAGAATGAAAGATGAATAACAAGTGAACTGGTCCCAGGGAGTTAGAAGGATAAGTGATACCAGGGAAGAGCTGGTGAATTATGCTGTTCTATTCACATTTAATTACAGCAGCAGAATAGTGCAGTTAGAAAGATGATAGGTAGTGGGAATGTTTTAAAGAGGAAATTAGGTGGAGGATCAGTTGTGCAGTTATATATACATTGTGCTCCCAGAATCTCAGTTTTGCAGAGGTGACTGTCTTCTGCAGAACCACATTCATCCTAATTTTTTTTGTCATCGCCATGAGATCTTGAGATCAATGATCACTATCTCATCCCTTATCTTCCTGAATCACCCTCTTCTACAAGCTCCATTTACAGTAAATGATTGGCCCTTCTTTATGCAGCTGTCCTCATCCATGCACATCACATGTCCATACCAGTATAGTCTACTTTCTTACACATTACATCTGATTCTTCTTATGCCCACTTTTTCTCTTAACACATTCATCCACACTTGCATTACACATTCAGCCCTAGATTAATTACTTTCCTCTGTTCACAAGCCTCCTGCATTCAAGGCCCATGAATACTGAAGTATGTTGATTGATTCAGTACGTGTTGTTGATTATATGTTTTATTGAATACATTAAATGTGTACTGCTATGTCTTCTCATTTTGATATCGTGTGATAGTTGTAAATGAGTGTCACTGTCATGCTAGCAGTGTTATTCATTTCCAATATTCTACAAAAATATGTCTGACCACGGGGAAATATCTTGCTTTCAAATAGATCCGAGTTGGTGACAGGAAGGGATCAAAAAACTTTGACCAATGCAAGCATGGAAAAGTGGACATTAAAAAGATAAGTGATGATTTTAAACACACTCCCCCCCCCCTCTCTCTCTCTCTCTCTATATATATATATATATATATATATATTCATCTATGGTGTATGGTGATAATTTCTGGTTTGAAATAAATGAATTCACTTTTATTTACAGAGTGCAACTGAAAAATCTTGTTTGTTGAATTGAAAGTAGAAAATCTAAACTTTTAGATTTTCTCCTTAGAATATCTTTTACAGATGTCAAGCAGATTATTAATACAAGCATTAATATTCATGCTTGATAACTAAATTACTTCTTTATGAAATTATAATCAATTTATCATTGAGACTCTGATGATCAATTATCCAAATTCTTCAGTCTGCTGTTATTATTCTTTTCCCCTTTCTCATCCATCTTCTCTCTTATCCCTTACCTCATCCTACTCCTCTGCCACTTCCTGATCCATATTGCCATCATGATTATTTTCTTTTTATTCTCCTCATTATTTCTTTTCTCTTTCTTCTCCTTCTCATCTTACTTCTTCAGTTTCGTCATTTTTCTTTTTTTTTTTATCTATTTTCTCCTCCCCCTCTTCCTCTACTTCCTCTAACCACATGTCCTTCTTCTTCTATCCTATGAATACACACTTGTCTCAGACACAAATACTCTTTCAGTCTGCTTACCTAAATTACTCAAGTTTTCAATTAAACATTTGGATCAACAAACTCAGTGGATTGATTGATTAGTCAATAGATTCAACATATCTCTCGCAATAGTAACTTTCCTCATTGTTTGTTGTTCTTGTCAATAGCAGCAGTAGCAACAGAAGCAGTTGCATCATCATCATCAGCATCATCACCCCCACCACAACTACAACACAATCACCACTACTATCACAGTCATCATCATCATCATCATCATCATCAGTAGCAGCAGCAGCAACATTTCAAAGCAAGAATTTCCAATTGAACTTTTGCTGTTCAGTAGCCACCACCTCAGCTTGATTAACTCAACCAAGGAAGTGATTAGTTCCACCTTTGAAACTCACTCCCCCACCCCCACACGTATGCATCTGTGTGTGTGTACATAAACACACATAGATACAGGTATGGGTATGTGATTAGGAAACTTACTTCCTAACCATGTGGTTTCAGGTTCAGTCCCATTGCATGACATCTTTAGCAAATGTCTTCTACTATTGCTCTGGGCTAACCAATACTGAAAAACATTAATACATGTTAAAGTGACAAAGATATTAGGAATGTACCAGGTGGTTGTGAGAAGTGCTACAATCAACAGGTAAATCATTCTTAAATTGTTCTGAAATTATAAACAGAAATAATTGCAGATTTGAACTGCCTGTATTTTAAAACTATGGCAAAAAATATTTTGAAAAAAATGCTGATATTTCAGAATTTAAAGAGGTGAGGGCAGGGTTAATGAAAAAATGATAGGAAATTTTGCTATTGTTTTTAAATTTTATTTCCTATTCAGTTTGAAAATAAAAGAAGTAGAGATTGTAATGGTGATCACCATTTTTCAAGATTTTTCTTTCTTTTAACGACAAGGCTTCCCCATAGTTTTTAAGTACATAGTGAAGAAAAACAATTGACCAAAAGTGATATTGAGTATGGGGAGGGATTTGAAAAAAATTTAGTTTTCCAAATTTTAATTTTTTCATAAAAAGCTTTTCCCATCATCATTTGCAAGTCTGTGGTGAAAAAATTTGAAAAATCTTCGTCAAAATGGAGAAAATTCAACTTATGTGCATGTGCTATTTCAAAAGAGATTCTGTTACGAAAATTGTCCAGCAAGAATGGGATATTCAGCTAGTATGTATGTATGTGTGTGTATATATATATATATATATATATATATATATATATATATATATATCATCATAAATATACAGGGATTAGCATTGAGTTGCTTCTCCAACATACTGAAAATTTAGAAATAGCAGTCAAAGAACTACTGATTCTAAACTACAAAATTTTTCTCTAAACGGATGGCGATATTTATGGCACACATAGAACAAAAAACCGGAGGGAAAAGCATAAACAAAACAAGTCTTTAGTTAATTGGATACGAATCGTTTCATGGTTAAGCGAAAGAAAATTTCTCTATTCCAATCTTCAGTCCAAATATTCTGATAAATTTGAAAGTGTCTCTAAAAAAATTCACGGTAATTTTTGGCCATGCGACACCAAAAATCATAAATATCGCCATCCGTTTAGAGAAAAATTTTGTAGTTTAGAATCAGTAGTTCTTTGACTGCTATTTCTAAATTTTCAGTATGTTGGAGAAGCAACTCAATGCTAATCCCTGTATATTTATGATGATAAATGGTTTTACCGATAAAGGTTTTTTCATACTGAACTACTTGACAAAATTGTTAATTATTAATTCTATTATTAATTGACGATTCCCTGCCCTTATTCTTGTATATATATATATATATATAGTTATATATACGCATGTATATATGTATATGTAATATATATATGTATATGTAATATATCCATGTATATATGTATACGCAATATATATATGTATATATATATATATATATATATATATATATATATATATATATATATATATATATATATGTGCGTGTGTGTGTACACACACATGCACACATACACATAGTCTATAAATCCAATGTAGGTAGAATCAACAAAAAAAGTACTCCATTTGCTGAGAGATAAATATCAATTTAATACACAACTGAAAGAGCTACAAACAGTTTCATGCTTTTATGATACTTTAGGCATATTTATAAAATATGCCATGTATCTCGACATCAATGCTTTTTCATTGTTAGGAATTTTCAATGCCACATACCAAACAAGTCCTGCTCCAATCTATATTGCCAAATATGACTATATATTAAATGGTTTGAAAAACGCACATACACAAGGTGTATGTGTTGCTAATTCATGGGTCAGCTGCGTTTGCAGGCATAAAAGAATATATTCTCAATGCACCTGGTGTTAAAACACCTGAAAGTAAGTCATAGCTATGCTGCATACCAATACATACAGAGAAATTAAGGTCACCCAGGCAGATATTATTGTCAAGGTCCACCAGTATGACTGATTTATTTCTAATATAAGACCAGAAATGTAAAAGAAAAACATAGTAAATTAGATTAATCTCTACTTGACTGCTATTCTATCAATCCCAGAAGCATGAAAGATTAATTTGACTTTTAGTGACATTTGAACTCTAATAATGATAATTTCTTACTTAAGTACATGTATGACTGTGTGATTAAGAAGTTCAATTCACAACCACATTGTTGTGGTGATTGACCAAATGTCTTCTAGTATAGCCCCAGATCAACCAATGCCTTGTGGGTGAATCTGGTAGAAGGAAACTGTATGAAACATTCAGCATCCAGAGATTGTCCTTCAATACTTTGTCTCATATCTTTCCGAGCCTCTCTCTTCCACATGTTCCATCCACTTTCAGATTTTGGTTCTTTGTTATGGAGCTGTCGGCATCCATCCATATCACATAACCAAACCAGCATAGTCTTCTCTCTTGCACACTGCATCTAATTCTTCTTATACCTAACTTTCACACGATACATTAGCACTCTGTCAAACATGTACACTTACATTACACATTCAGTGGAGTATTCTTGTCTCATTCCTCTCTAGCCTTCACATATCCTTTGCAATCAGGGCCAACATTTCCGTATACATGCATTGATGTTGAAACTCAAGTATAAGGGTAACTATTGAAATGTTTTTATTTTTCATTCCCTTTGAAATTACTCTTATTTGTGGTTTGGGCTTTAACGGCCCTTTCCAGCATATAAGGTCACTTCTTTTGTGTATGAAAATGTACACTAATTTATATGTATATATATATGTATATATATATATATATATATATATATATATATATATATATATATATATATATATATATATATATATATTTAGAGGATTTGGTTGTGACCATAGAAAAAGTAACTAGCACACATCTCTTCTGTAAACACACTGCTTCAAAGTAAATAAATAGCATAAATGTTATAGGCATGTTTTGAAATTTCTTTTATTTCCTGGGTCAGGTATGAGCAAGAATCTTTCTGCAATTGTAATCTGATGTTTAAATAATGCTTCTAGTTATTTGTATATGATTAGATATATAACTAAGAGAGGAGAACTGAAATAACCTTCGACCACAAAGTTAGAAAATTACCCCCACTGTACATAGAGAGAGGAAGAGATGAAGAAAGAGAGAGAGAACTGCATAACATGTATGTTTACATAAATGTACATATGTACAAATGTGTATTGCATTTGTATAATTACACATACACACATATCTTATGTTGTTTATCTTTTACTTGTTTCAGTCATCAGACAATGCCATGCTGGGATACCACCTTCAAGAATTTTAGTCCAATGAATCAACCCTAGTACTTAATTCTTTTGCTGTACCACTAAGTTACAGGGATGTAACCACACCAACACTGGTTGTCAAGTGGTGGTAGTGGACAAACACAGACACAAAAACTTACCACACGCACAAATGTGTGCACGCACGCACACACACACACACACACACACACACACACACACACACACACAAACACACACACACACACACACACACATATAGATATATATATGTATGTATAATGGTGTGCAGTGTGGAAGACACAAGTTAGTGATTCAGAAACATGAAGTCTGTTAACTTCACTTACATGTATGGTGTCACTGGTCACTGAGAAATGTGTGCTGAGATGAATCACACATTTATCTGTAACAAAGTCGAAGTATCAGGCAATGAAAATTTTGACATCATGTTACAAACAATAAATGCTTAAATGAAATCAATGTGTGTTCCTGAATGACTAACTTGAGTCTTCCCTGCTGAAATCATTTTAGTTTCAATACACAATCACAAAACGTTTGCTAAGCAAGTACATGTTTGTAATATATATTGGTTCAACCCAATTTTCATTTCATATGTTTCAGCCAAGATCACTGGAAAATTTTTTGCTACTTTGGACAAACGTTTTCCTAAATCTAATCGATATCATGCTATTTTTAATCGGCACACCATGAAGGTATCCTATGCTAACTCTGCTAATTTACAGCAGCTTATGCATTACAAACAATAGTAAAATGTGACAACAGTTCAGTAACCCACTTACTGGATCTAGCGAACATACACATCTAAATACCAACAAAGATGTAAACTGCAAGGAAAAGTACCAATTACAGTTAAATTGTAATAGTAGAAATGCTTATGATATAGCTAACACGGTAACAACATCAGAAAAAGTTAGAACTGTCGTATATACAAATAAATATGATAAATGCTCATGCAGAGAAAAATCAAAATGCCCATTGATGAACTTCTGTATGAGGTGCACAAAAGAGGAGGGCTGTATGTTTACATTGGGCAGATGGCTGATTCATTTTAGAATTGTTATTGCAACCATGTCACCAGCTTCAAGAGAATCAATAAGAGACATTCAACATCTGGCTGATTTTGTATAGCAACTGAAGGAAGATAAAATTAAAAACATAGTAAGGTACACAAAAACCATACAATATCATTTCCAGATGCTAACTCTGCTCCGAGGAATCCCTGTCTATTCTGTGGACCAACAAGAAAGAGTTGCAGGAGATTCTGAAGTCGTCTGGCGGCTGTGGTTGAAGTCAATGGTGATTTTATTGAATAAATTTACCCATTAGTATTTCAAGATAATTTTATGCAATTTTGGTAAATATATCTGGTAAATGGGGTGTAAGTGTTATTTTCATTTTTGCATAATTTAGATGACAGTTTATTCACCACACCCTGTATATATCCTTTAAATTCATTTATGGGAAACGTTTTGAACATGCATATAAAAGCTCCTTATGACGCCAACTGGCAATACCAGTTTTTTGAGGTTACATTGAGCTGTGCTGATTTAATGTGGGATTAATATAGCAATAACAATAATAATCCTTGGATGGAATTTATAAATATTTTAATGCAACGCTATGCACATTTCCACAAATCACATGTTTCATACGATCATAGTCCATATTCCTGGGATGGTTACCGTGCAGTCCATAGTATTCATGGACATCAGGTAGATCATGCTCATGCATTCATTTTTGGGGGCAAAATAGCATTAATGGATGTATAACTGAGGGTCGTTTATCGATTTTGACCAATGAAAAGGTTGATTGGGAGTATGTGGCCATTTTTGTGTGTATTTGGTGGGGAGAGGTGGAAGGTGATGGAAAGAAAGGAGGGAATGGTGTGTGTGGTGATGTTGGAATTATTTTGCTATTTGAGTATGCAGATGTCTGAATGGGCGGTATGGTTCTTTTGTTTGATCTCATTCACAACAGAGCCCTCTTCTGTGAACTCAGAAGTTGTTGGGTCAGAAAGTACAGCCACTACAGCCATCTAGTTGTTGGAGTTCCTTGTCTTAGTTGACAAATGATTCTTTCTTAAATTGACTTTTTAAGTATTTTTGGTGGTAAAATGGTATAGCATATAGCATATGAAGACAGTGGTTATTTCTCTTGTTCTATTATTTGTTAAAGATTGTTAGTGTTTTCTAGAATTAAAAAACAAAAAAACATTTTGAAACTGAAAAACAGTAGTGTTGGGAGTAATGCAAGAGAGACTTTGATGGAAGCAACATTGATATGAAAGACAAATCAAGTTTTAGGCAGTAAAAGAGAACGGTGATGATAAACAATATGGATGTCATATACATATGTGCATGTGGTGTGTGTGTGTATACATGAGTGTGCTTGAATGTGTGTATGCATATACATGCATACAAATAGAATTTACACTTGCTAATGTCCTGAAAGCTAATTTGATTTTGAATATTTGTAACGTGTTATGTTCCTAAGGTAAGTGTTAATGAGCAATAGCTTGCTATATAAAGAAGTGTTAATGTGTAGAGAGATTTTGGTGTGTTCATATGCATGCAAATTAAAGTTAATCATCAGTGAATGATTATGAATGTATGTGTGATAGTTAAAGGGTTGAGGACTTACTGGTTATTGCTTACATAAAGAAATGTTCTATACATCATGTTGTTTGTTTTGTTTTAGTGAGAAGTGAAATTGTTGATACTTCTATCTCCTGTTGCTATAACACAAAATCATACAAAAGTACTTTATCAAATCTACGAACGTACTATGACTAGTGCTGTTGAGACATACTTCAATGTTGCATTGATTCCTTTCATACAGGTGTTTTAGATCAGTTTTCTTCTGAAACACTTTACTAGGAATAAGTTAATATTTATCTGCATACACTTCTAGGCTAAACAGCAGCAAATACCAGTCATCCCAACCTTCACTATGGTCAGACTGGTCAGCCTCAGAAATGCCTCAGTGATTAAAAAGTTCACTTTGCAACCTAGTGGCTCCAGGTGCAACTGCATTGTACAGCACTTTGGGAAATTGTCTTCTTTGAGTTAAAATAATACCTTTTAAGTGAAGTTATTTAGTTATACATATCATCATCATCATCATCATCATCATCATCATCATCATTGTGTTGAGGTTCATTTTTTTCCAGATTGATATGGATGAAAGAAGACAAGATTTATTGAAGCAGTATTCTGACCAGAGAATAAATTTTGTCTTCTTTCACCCATATCAATATAGAAAAAGTGAACTTCAACACAATGATGATGATGATGTGTACAAATAACTAAATAACTCCACTTAAGAAAACATTATTTTAACTCAAAGACAGCTTCCCAAGGTGTTTCTCACATTTCAAGTAAGGTATTTTTTTAATCCACTGGCTTTCACACATCAAAAAAAAAACAAAAGATGTACCACAGAACATATTTACTGGACATATAAAGGAATATCTCTGCTGCTCAAGTGGTGTCAATGCATAGATATGCAGAGACAAGCACATGCACATGGTGTAGTTGTCATCCATTAATTCAAACACCATCTGAATAATTGCAAATACCTTTTGCATGAAACTTATGGTATCAGACTATACTCCATTCTATTAAAAAACATGTATGTCTACATTCACACACACACACACACACACAAATGCATGCACACACACGCACGCGCACGTGTATGTATCTGTGTGTTTTTATCTCATTGTGTTGGCATCACACTAATTGTAAACAAATATCACTATTATAGCTACAACACTCTCTCTGCAATCTTCCATAATATCAAGTCTGGATTAGGGAAAAACCTTGCTTGCTTGGAAAAAGGTGAGGCTAGTCAACAGGAAGAGCAATCTCCATAGCAAATTGCTATAACAAATCATGCCTAAACCAAACATGCTTGCATGGAAAAGTATATGTGTGTGTGAGACTATCTGTCTTTCTGTCTGTCTGTATAAACATGTATCTATATCTATATATATGGTGTGCTGTTTTAAAGATATAGATCACTGGGCTGATATTCTTTGACAGTACTGTCAACACAGAGGTCTACATGAACATTTTGTGCTTAACTCACTGAAGATGAAAGACAGGTGTACTTCTTCCAGCAGGATGGGGTGACTTGCAACACTTCTCAGGTGTCCATGCAGCAAGTCTATGGGATCTTCTTTGAAGAACAATACACAGACAGTAAAAATTTGTGGCCACTACATTCTTCTGACCCTTCAACATGTGATTATTATCTCTGGGAACACTTGAAATGTATGAAAAAATCCACATATAATACTGGAACTGAAGGATCACTGCCATTGATGTCACTATCTTACACTGGGTGTACATAAACATGGTTAGACATGCATAGCTATGTATTAATGCCACAGGGAACCATTTTCAAAATCTTCTATGGTGGTGAGTCCTTCCCAACACTTATATATTAATTTCTGTATTTACATTATGGCTACTTTTTCAGGCACTACCCTTTGTGTGTGTGTGCGTGTGTGTGTGTGTGTGTATATATATATATATATATATATATATATATATATATATATATATATATATATAAATATATATATATATATGAGAGGTTTTGGTATCCTGAAGACCCAAATATTCTCATATTTCCCTTTATAATTCCTATATCTCTCCCTTTCCAAAATAATTTCTTATATTGAACTCTACTACTTATCCCTTCTATTTAACTCTCTCGTATCGTCTCTGATGACGGGGTATCCCTCATATCCCTGAAACAGCTGTAAGACTAACTTTCTCTTTATAAATGTCCTAGAAATTTCTCACTGCCTTGGCTTTGTTGTCACATTTTATTTAATATATGTATATATACATATATATACATTTATGCAGTTAAGTATATGTCCAGTAATAGGGTGACCAACAGTTTTGCATCTACAAGTTTGTACATGGGGCTAAGCCCTTTATGGAAGCAAAACCATTAGTCACTCGATGGCCAGACGTATATTTACCTGCATATAAATACATTACTGCCCTATGCTTTAGAGTGTGCTTCTTTTGTTAGATATATGATACACTGACAATATATATATATATATATATATATATATATATATATATATATATATAATAGACAAAAAGGAAGATGACGATATCAGATGGTTGAAATAGTGAGGAATGAGATCTCTTCAGATGCTTACAAAACTCAGCTATCATATATACATTCATGTGTGTGTGTGTGTGTGTGTGTGTGTGTGTATCTGTATACCAGTGTAAAACAGCAATTGATATTTAAGTCCATAAAGTAAGGTAACTTGCTAAAGGGACATAACTCAGGTGAACTTAGCTGTTCAGATTAGAAATTGGTAAAACAAATAGCAGGTTGGCTACTGGTACCAATATAAAACTCTTGGAGACTGACACAAAACACAAACATTGTCATAGTCCATTGACTCAAATGAATATTTGATGATATGAGTAGACACTTTGCTGTTTGTTAACAGTAATCTGATGTAAATGGTGAAAGAATCTGTTATGTGTTGATAAGACATCAATAGAACATCATTTCTATGATTTCTGCCTGCTGTAAACAGCAGTAACAAATGTCACCAACAAAAGCTTCCTCCAGAAAACAAAGGGTATTTAGAAAGCTTGCTGGAACTAGGAAATATGTTATTAATACATGTGTGTGTGTGTGCTAATATACATATTCAAACTAATAAAATTTTTAACAAAGATATACTTAGACATATCTGATTTTGATTATATACACACATGCACATTCTCCAGAATTGAATGTATCTATGTGTGTATACATGTATATATATATATATATATATATATATATATATATATATATATATATATATATATATATATATATATATATATATATATATATATGGATGTGTATTCAAATGTACATGTGTTAGTATGTACTTAGAAAGCATATGGTTTTGTGGTTAGGTTACTCGGATCACAATTGTAAGGTCGTGAGTTCAATTCCTGGTAGCGTGTTGTGTCACATTGCTCCAGTCCACTCAGCTGGAAAAATTGCGCATGTATTTCCAAGGGCCAACCTTGTCACATTCTGTGTAACATTAAATCTTCTTGAGAACTACATTAAGGGTATGCTTGTCTGTGGAGTGCTCAGCCATTTTCGCATTAATTTCATGAGCAGGCTATTCTATTGATCAGATCAACTGGAACTCTTGTTGCTGTAACTGATGGAGGGTTCCAGTTATGTTAGAATGGATTTAAATTATGTCTTTCTCATAGAAATTAACTCCAAAGATTCAAGAGGAACATTAATACCATCAACATCATTGTCTAGGAGGCTTGCAAAAGCCATGGGCACTGTCCTTTTCTCCAGACAAGGTAAGTATGTACGTGTGTATTTTGTATGCATACATACATACATATTTACATACATACATATTTACATACATACATATGCTAAAGAGAAATATCTCCTGCTGTTTACAAAAACATTTTATTTTTCTATAACACTCTGAATCTTATTCCAACTTCTATATTGAATAAATATTATTTCTATCCTTTTGGCTCTTCATAAACTTAAATGCTCTGCGTATGTCACCATTTGTAAGGTGTTGATGCACTTTAGATTGTCACTACTTGACATTTACGGTCAGTTTGGATCCTGTAAACATTTCTGGTTGAAAATATTCACTCAATTTATTTTTCAACTGATAATCAATAATTCAAATGTTTCTTTAGCATCATGTTTAGCACTTTAACACTTTTATTTTGCAGCTTTGCGGCAGATACAACTAGCAGAGATTATGTATTTTCCGGCTTCATTCTATCTATCTATCAAGTTGGTTTACTATCTCTGAATATCTGCATAGAATTGTTTTAAATAACAATCTGTTGTCAACAACCAGATATCTGTGCATTTAATATCACAATATAATTCAGTTCATGTTGATAGGCACTGCTGTAATATTAATATTTACATTAAATACTATTCCCTAACCTCTGTTTGTAGGATGTTTGTTGTTAATAGTAGTAGTAACAAGGGTAATACTGTTCATCCATTTTAAGATGTAAAAGGTGATGTTGCTGTTACTGAGGTTGTTGTTATTGTTTAGTCCTAAGCCAGCCTCCATTGAATAAACTTCATTGGCTCAGTGGCTATGTAGAATGCCCTGCCTCATTCATTTGTAAAGATATCTTTGAAGATGGCCATGATGAGGAGGAAATGCATTTGAACCTTGAATATTGCCTAGCTTTTTCCTTCATCCTATTGTTGGATGTTTACAGAAAGCTACATAATTTACATTCACCTATTTGAAACACTGTCAACATAGGAGACACCTTGAACATTATGGAAGAAGACAGAAAATGTTATCACTGAGCGATCTGATGCCAGAGGTTCACTTTCCAGTTCACTTTTGAATTGTAGATGAAGATAATGACAGTAACAAGAATCTCTAAGTTTACAGTCAGCTTGGATTTTGTATTTCTGATTAAAATATACTCACTCAATTTATCACTCAAATGAGTTCCAATTTTGAAGATGGCAATAGTCAATTATATCAACCAATACTTCACTGGTTTTATCAACCAAAGGATGATGAAGGGTAAAGTACTTGAACACAAAATGTAGAGAAACATGATGCTGCAGTGTATTTCTCCTGTTCTTTGCCAGCCAAAATAACAAGAGTCTTTCACTTTTAAAATGAGGGACATCTCAATTATTAGAGTTCTCTGTTAGATAAAGATAACAACCCTTCCACTTACATTTTTAAACTATTAGTGTTTATATTTTATAATACAAATTTAAGCTGCTTGGTATTTATTTCGTCAATCCCAGGGCTGTAATTAAATTCTCTGAGTCATTTTGTCTGGTGCCTGAATGAATCTGGCAGAAGAGATAAATTACTTATCTCTAATTATCTTGTTTAGTAGAATAATTATTATATTTAGTAGAACTGCTTTAATATATTTAATTATTGCTGAGATGATCAAGTCATTTTCTTTTTTTAAGTTATAACTCAGGATATAAATTCACCCAACCTGCTTGCATAACAAAATCCAGTCAATATTGTAGCAATAAATTACCATAAGGAGTGAATTCATTTATGTTGGTGTTTATCATTAGTGCACAGTTTCTGAGGGAAGGAGAGAGAGAGAGAGAGAGAGAGAGAGAGAGAGAGAGAGAGAGAGAGAGAGAGAGAAACTGTAACCATTCTTCTGATACACTAACTGCTGCCTATTATGTTGTACCATGTATTATCATGTGATATTATATAGTATCATGTTGTGATAGTTTCTTGTCAGCCCTAATCAAACAGTCCAGTATTAAAAGACATTCCTACTTCAATCTTCCCATGTTTTTCTTATATTCAGGGAACCTAAGACCATTTTGTTTGATGTATCATTTTCTAAGATATGAGGCTGCAATTTTTTGGAGAGTTAGCTGCTATTTCTAGAGGCTTCCTTGTCAGTGCTTGTAGTACCATGTAGTATTATGTTGCATTCTTTAGTATCATATAATATCTTGTAGTATCATCCATCACATAGTTTCATATAGTGCCATGTAGTAGCATGTAATATCATACAGTCACATGTAGTACAATATAGTAGCATGTAGAATCACACAGTATAATGTAGTATCATGTAGTAGCTTGCGACATGAAAGAAATGTGTGTTCAAGAAATTTAACAAATTATTGACATATGCACCTTTGTGAAACAAAATTCATAATTCAATATCTAACTAACATACAGTTTTCCTACATTAAATGATGTGTCTATCATTATTATATTCTATATTCCTTAAAAACTTGCAGACAAACTATTTTTGTTTTTTGTTTTCTACTAAAAATCTTCTCTCTAACAGTTTTATTATTCTCTGTCATTCTTTTGCAGGTTTAACACAGTTACTATACATTACCATGCAGCACACATTGTAATGTGAAAGATTATATGCTCAGACACTGATTATCTTCTCTCTGCGCTTGAGAAAACAATATCATGAATAACATTTTAAAACTACACTTTACAAATAATGTACAAAAGGCCTACTGAAAGACATGTGAGGAATTATTGATACCTAACAGCTAGTTTATGAGCAGACAGAACTGTTTCACAAATCTACATGTTATCTTGTTCAATGATGACATCACTTTGAATAGCTCCTTTAACAGAGGTAGCAACTTGTTCAATCACCTGTGGCTAATCATGACAAAAAAACAAATAAATAAACATAACACAATGAAAATCATTGTGAAATGTTAAAACTAAACTCAATATAGTATCATTTCACTGCTTTCATTTCAATATTTTCAAATTTTTATTTATATATTTATTATTTATTTTGAGAAAGGTTATTACTAGTAAATAGTGAAGTAAGGAGCTAACATATGAGGTGGTATCAAAAAGTTCCTGGACTATTTATATTTAATAGAAAATAACTTATTTACCAAAGTCTTAACATCATCTCCTTCAAAATAGTCACCTTGCACAGCAATACACCAGTCCCAACATTCCTGCCACTTTTGGAATCCGGCCTAGAAGTTGTTTTCTGTACGTGAGTTGCGGACCTTCTGGATTCGCCCTTGATCTCAACAGTGGTGTTAAAATGACAACCTTTGAGCAGCATTTTCATTTTGGGGAAGAGATGGAAGTCTGCAGGTGCTAAATTTGGTAAATAAGGGGTGTGTGGAAGTGGTGCCATGTTGTTTTTGGCAAGCAATTTATGAGTGAGGAGAGCTCCATGATAGGGTGCATTGTTGTTGTAAAGAATCCAGTTCTTTGCACTTCACAGATTCAGTCACTTTTGCCGAATGTCCTTCCTCAAATGCTTCAAAATGTTATTCATTGTCCTCCAACGATCCTCATACACAAGCTGATGAACTTTTTCCATATTTCGGGGGGGGGGGGGGGGAGCGATGCTCATGGCGGGTCTTCCAGATTGCTCATCATCTTCCAGAAATGTTCTTCCACTTTTGAAGCACATATACAACTCAAAACATGGTGTATGACCCATTGCCTCATTGTTGCAAGTTTGCTGAAGCATGCTCAATGTTTCTGTAGCAGACTTCCCAAGTTTAATGCAAAATTTCTTGTTGGTTTTTTGTTCCAACTTCCTATCCATGACAAAATCGCAGACTATAGCATACACATGATCACAAATTTCACAACTTGTGAAGTAAACACAGCAATGTCACTTGGCACACTGTGCACATAACCACGTGCTCCCATCTGTTGGCATGCTACAGAACTAGTCTGGGAACTTTTTATTACCATCTTGTACTTAATGTAACAATGAGATAAGTTAAAGATTGTTGAACAAGGCTTAGAATGAACTGAGTAAGCAAAAACATTTGCATGACTAAATGTATAAAGAAAAGATAATTTCTAAATTCATCTTTCTCCGCCTTCCCTTCCCACCCTCCTCATCATCATCATCATCTTTAATGTCATCACTGTCATTGTCATCATCATTGTCATTTCAGGCCTGTTCATATGATGGATGTTGAAAAGAATCTCGCTACTTCTGATATATTTGTTAATTTACATCTGTCTGTGTGTGTGTGTGTGTGTGTGTGTGTGTGTGTGTGTGTGTGTGTGTGTGTGTGTGTCTGTGTGTGTGCGTGTGCGCACGCGTGCATCATAGCTAAATATAGCTGGGAATTAATACTGTACCAACTTCCACCATAGCTGTTGGTAAACTGCATAATTGAAAGGCACTTGGAAAAGATGTAATAGTTGGATGCTGGTATAGAAGGTTGACTTTCTAAAGAAAGCCTTTAATACGTATATTCAAAACAACTATGGGAGGCCAAATTACCATACCAAATTGGCTTGCTTTAGCACAGATGAATCTTGTAGCTAAGAATGATACTGCTGTTGTCAGAAAAATGTAGGCCTATTGCCTGCCTAAACATTTTGTACAAGTCTTACACAGCTGTTCAACCAATCCTTCCAGGGTCATTAGGAATCCAACAACATGGTAACTGAAGAGCAAGCAGGTGGAAGGAAAGCAGTGTGGAGATGTGCCAAAAAACTTTTGATAATCAAAGCTGTGCTGTCCAAAATAAGAAAACACAACAGAAACACTGTGACAGTATAGCTCAATTTGAGGAAAGCTACTCCACTCATGGTTGCTGCAGCTTCTTCACTTAGCAAAAGTACCAACTACCGTAAATGCTACCATACAGAGGTTCAAAAAGATCTGAGAGTATAAAGATCGTCTCTGATGTAGTTTAAATTTCAAAAGGAATATTCCAAGGGAATAGTCTTTCTGTATTTTTGTTTATTTTAAAATTAAATCAATTATAATTTCTGTTACAAAAATCCAATGGCTATATGCTAGGATCTGAAACTGCTAGAGATACCAGTGTAACTCATAATTTCTTCATGAATGATTTGAGGAGCAACACTAAAAATGTTAACAATGCCAAAAAACAGCAGGAGTTAATAACAACATTTTCTGCTCACATAGGAATGGAATTTGGCCAAAAGAAGTGATTTTGTATTTGATTGCTGAATGTAGAAAACCAGTACCCCAAACTCAATATTTGTGCATCAATGGTTTCTCCATTTCTCCTGTTGATAAAAATATATTGTATGAAGGTGAATACAGATATAGAGAGATGTGAGAATATTACACCAGACTTAGAAAAAATTTGCAGTCAGAGCTCTCCTCTTACAACAAGACAATATTCCACAATGCAGTTACAGCACCAGTGCTGATACCAACATTTGAGAGATTTGACTGGTTTATAAAGAAAATTCACTCCCTAGGCATTAAAACTGACAAGATCCTTATGGCAAATGGAAACTTTCACACAAACAGTGTGATATCAACAGGATCTATCTAAGAAAAGATGAAGAAGGTAGAGGCTTGAGATCAGTGCACAAAGCCTATAAATATCCTGTAGCATCTTTCAGACAGCACCCATGAAACAACAACAACAAAAATAAATACATAAACCTCATGATTAATAGCAAAGAGAACAATATCCTATGAATTGACAGTGAGCTCCTCAGGAAATACTCTCTTCCTAACAATCTCTCATACAATCCCCAGACATATGGATTAACATGCCTTAAAGGAATCCTGGATATGAAAGACTCAGCATACCAAAAACGAAAAATGATTATGCATGGGTGTGATTCACAAAGACTTGAAGATAACACTAATATTGATAGGAAGTGTAACCTTTCTTGAACTTGTGGCTGTTACACCACATCACAATTCAAAGGCTCTGCATTTACAATCCAAGGACACGAGATTGCTATGAAATGCTTAATAAACAAGAAACACTTGAGTCATGTAGCCTCAAGGTGCAACCAGAAATGTAGGTTATGCCACATTCCTATGGTAGATATCACTCATATGATAAACAACTGCCCAAAAATATCACCATGGTAATTACACCGAATGCGGTATGATGTTGTCACTAAAGCAATCTTCAATACCCTTATGAAATAAAAATCTCCCTCCTTTTGACTACATTAAACATCAACATGGTGGAACATTTCCATCAAAGCTTCTACCAAATGCAAATACAACTAGCTAGATATAGTTATTTGGGAAAGACAAGGATATATATGTACCATCATATAGTTTAGGTATCCTGGTCTCTGTGAAGGGAAATACATTTGCTGATATAAATATCTCAACAAAAATCCAAGAGAAAGAGGATAACTTTGGACAACTATTTTGAAACCTTCAGATTCTATACCCAGATTATAAATTTACATTAATACTAATAATAACTGGTGCACTTGGTTTTCTTAGCAAATGCCTGAGTGTAGATTTTCCAGGAGAAATCAATCAGCTAATACACAAACTACAAATACAATTTGTAAGCAGAAAAATAAATATAAACAAGACTTTTCTTAAGTGCATGTGACATTGGATATTGTTTTTGTTATGTCCATTCCAATGATAGAGCTTTGTAAGGAATTAGCTCCTTTCTTACAGGAAGACTTCAAATAATTAAAAATAGAAGAAAACCTACATACATACATGCATAATCAAAATCAGTTATGTTGATTGGCATGGTGGAGTAATCATTCTATTGTTTAATGAACAAGGCCAGCTTAACCTCATAGCAAGAATAATATACGCTACAGACACTGCATTTTCAAGGGCCAGGTACTAAATACTTAAACTATCAATTCTGATTCAATGATTCTGCACATGCTTCATTACTATGGTATAATACTACCCACCTTTAATAGATACCTGGGTATTTAAGATAGATCCAACACTCAAAATACATCCAAGATCCAATAAACTTTACACTAAATTACAATAATCAAAATAAATGGTGATGGTAAATGGGCAGGCTTGCTTCATTTTGGTTGGACGCTAATTAATAGATTTGCCATGCTATTTCTATCTCTCTCAATACATTAAACTCGTCATGCAATAATTGAGGTTAATTATTTTTTCTCATAAATAGGATTGGTAAATTGAATCAGATTATTACTAATATATTATAGATTCTGAAATGCTAACCAGCCTAATTAAATTAAATTGGAATTTTACATTTTATTTTGTAGAATTTCTATTTTAATCAAACTAAACTATAGTGCAAATAACAAGTTTAATTCAACATAATCAGAGTTTCAATGTCAGTAGACAAAAACAAATTTACTTAATATTAAGGTTGTATATTAGGAGAGAATATTTATCTTGTATATCTTAGCAGAAGTAACAATGCTCTATATTAGTCACTTCATGTAATATTATGCTTAATATAAGCTTTTTTTCTCAAATGGACTTGTGACATTTCTCAATTCAGAAAGTTCAACAAACAAAGGTTATTTATGTCAATATAGAAAAAAGAAATGGCTGGTAAGGATTAATTGAAAGTTTTATATGAGGGGTGTTTGTGGTTGCTTCTAGATGGTTATTAATTAAAGTCATTCCACCTGGATCTTTGAAGAGTAGAAGCCTTTGGATTTTCCTGAGGACAAAATCTATGATGAGGGAGGAAACGCATGCATAATTTTACCAGGTTTAAGTTATTACCCTCCAGAATTAAACTTCTAAATATTTCAGAGATGTTGGCTAAAAGGAAAGCTTTCGGTAAAATAATAAATCATGAAATCTATGTATTTGTTTCATTTAGCTTTGCCCACTATGCACTAGTTGATCTAGAAACATTGATTCTTCAAATATGCAGTTCAATCCATAAGAATAAATTATAATTCCTCATGAACTACCTTCTAAACCTGGTGCCAAATAAGTTTTTATAGTATTACAGTTTTTCGCTAACTAATAATTCTTTGGAGTTTTATTTTTCAAATGTAAATGCTTTTGTCATTCATAATTACCAACTGTCATAGAAAATATTAACTTTCAAAACTGCAAACATTAAAAAATAAAGTAAGCAACACCATTGGTTAAATTAAACTTAGCCTGAAATTTTATACAAAAATAGATATTTCCAGTATCATAAAAAGAATATTTGTTCATCTTAAATCTAGAAAAATGCAACTTTTAAACTGTAGATTATTATACAAGTAAAATATTGTTTTAATATTGATGCATGTTTTTAATTTCAAGTATTTCTGTAACATGTTACCATAATCGGACCCAGACACTGAATGCTGTTCCCTAAATTTTTTTCTATTAATACAATATAAAGATATAGGCTGGGCAAAATTCAAATAGCTTCTATCTCTGTTGGTAACAAAGGGTCTTCCCTTCAGAATGAAATGCAGAGTGTATATTGCTTGTGTGCAAACAGCCATGCTTCACGGCAGTGAAATATGGATTGTGGCTGCAAAGGAGATGCAACGGCTTGAAAGAAATGAAGCTAGTATGCTTTGCTGAATGTGCAAGGTCAGTGAGCTTAGAGAAAAACTGGGCATAAGAGGCATCAGATGTGGTGTGCAAGGGAGATGAATGCACTGCTATGGTCATGTGATGCATTTGGATGAAGACAACTGTGTAAAGAAGTGCTGACCTCTAACTGTGTTGGGAACCTGTGGCAGGGGTAGACCCAGGAAGACATGGGATGAGGGGATGAAGTATGATCTTTGAAAGTTGGGCTATGCAGAGGTGATGACTAGTGCCTGGGACCTTTGGCAATATACTGTACTTGAGAACTCATCTAGCCAAGTGAGATTGTAGTCATGGCCATTGCTGGTGTCATGTAAATGGCACCCATGAAATCCTAACCATGGCCGTTACCAATAACATGATCTTTGAATGTTGAGCTTCACAGAGGTGAGGGGTGAGGTGGTGAAGCATGATCTTCAAATGTTGAGCCTCACAGAGACGATGAAAAGTGACCGAGACCTTGGTGATATGCTGTGCTTGGGAAGACTCATCAAGCCAAGTGAAATCATAGTCATGGCCATTGCCAATGCCATGAAATCGTAGTTGTGGTCATTGTTGGTGTCATGTAAATGGCACCCATGCTGGTGGCATGTAAAAAACATTCATTACGCTCTCAGAATAGTTGGCATTAGGAAGGGCATCCAGCCATAAAAAACTATGCCAAATCAGACTGGAGCCTGGTGCAGCTCTCTAGCTTACCAGTTCCTGTCAAACCGTCTAACCCATGCCAACATTGAAAGCAGACATTAAATGATGATGTTGACAATGATACATATAACTGGTTATCTTCTATGGATAAATACAAAGAAATGCCTGTTTACAGAAGTTTGTAGCAATAATCAAATGGTGAAATTAAACTGGAATTTTCTGCATATACCGTGGCTTGACAGTTTAAGTGGGGTCAAATATTGCTAGTAATGGAAGTACCAAGAAAAATTTCCAGAGACTTTGAATTGAATGAATGAAGACCTATATCAATGCTATGTAACAGGTTAGAGAAGATCCCTCAATCAGTTATGTGAAGGAAGTGAAGGGCTCATGAGAGGTAAAATATGCCAACTACTTATAATTCAGTGCAATGCAGCTGTGCCACCAACTTACATCAATTAAGAGGAAATATGCTGCTCTATCTAGCAAAATTAATGCATATTGACCGACCAATAATGAACAATAAATAACAGTATAACAGTCCAATAGATTTTGCCTTCAAGAAATTATTAAATCCATGAACCACAACCAAAACAAAAGTGATGGTGATATGTAAACTGCTGCCATGACAACAACATGTAGTTGCCACATATAAACAAATAGAGATAAATACAGGAGACAAACATCAAAACACAACACACAGCATGATATCAATCAGCCACTAAAAGAAAAAATGATTATGACATGAGTTGACAGAAAACCTACTGGTTTAATTAAGATGATCAATGATTGATCAACTGAAAAATATCTTGCATAAACTGAAACTTCCAGTTTTGAGACATTGGGTATCTTACTGTGTTGAGTTACAGTTGTCATATGCAGAGTACCACACACAACCAAAATGGATGACATCTCTCAATAAAACAATTATTAGTTTATTGAATAACATTGGGCAATTGAATACAATTATTAAATACAAAGTGAATCATGAATTCACAAATCACCAGCTACAGCTTTATGATAGACTGTTCAAACCCTACAGGAACAGTTGACTAGAGACATGCACAGGTAAACTAAATACCTATAAACAACAACTAGGAGTGGTAAGTCAAATTTTTTGTAGGAAATCACAAGAACATAGAATTAAACTGTAACATTTGAATTGAACCTAGAAACTATGGATCACATCTTGAAAGGCCATATCGTCAAGTTCCTAAATGACCATCGCTGAAAAGATCTGAAAACACTCAGGAATGTGAAAAAGCAATACAGTGTAAATGTTTCTCTTAACACATCTCCAACGAAACCCTCTAAACAGTTGTTGCAAAACTACTGAATGGAAAATCACCTTGGAGAGACCTGATAGTCAAATAATTGGTATATAAAGCTCATGTTTTACAGGAAAGCTCTGATTAACCTGTTAAAAAAACAATTGCTACTTAACTTGATGTGTCGAGTTAGATTGGGTAACATTTGAACAGACAGCACTTGTG
Source organism: Octopus bimaculoides (assembly GCF_046866305.1). Lineage (NCBI taxonomy): Eukaryota > Metazoa > Mollusca > Cephalopoda > Octopoda > Octopodidae > Octopus > Octopus bimaculoides. The sequence continues at coordinate 28,702,723 of NC_142945.1, read as the reverse complement.
CCTATAAACTAAGAAACACATGGAATATATATAAAAAAACACAGGTCAATAGCATGTTTAAATGTTATGTATAAACTGTTCAGAAGTTGTGTGAATGTGTTTCTCCAAGGTCACTGTAAAACAAATGTTGTGACTGATGATCAGGCAAGGAGAAAGAAAAGACTTAGGAGTTATGTCAAAGAGCTCCTCATCAACAAAGCTTCCTTTAAGGAAATATTACAACTTTGCTGAAGCCTGTTGACAGTAGCCATACATTATGTACATAAATAAATGCAATACATACATTACATACATACATATATATCCATCCATACATACATACATACATATATATCCATCCATCCATCCATACATACATACATACATACATAGCTAAAAACATGTAAGTCTCTGTTGTCCCAGTTATGCTTGCAACCACAGTAAACTGTGGAGTTATTACAGTAACAAAGAGTTATAATAACACATGTACAATCTGAGCCTAAACATTGGGTGTGGGGATACATGTTATACAAAGGCTGAAACAACTGTCGTATATCGAACAACCACAACTAGATTTAAGTCCAAGAAGCTTTATGATTTGGCTAAATGAATTATCAGATAACTAATTTCTGGATCAAAACATACTAACAATGATGTAACCAAAATAGTGGTACATGCTACAATGACAAATTCAGCACCAATAATAATAGAGTCTGACTGGAGTCATATCCCTGAATACAATGTTGAAGACTATTCGTCTGTAATTTAATCCATAGAAGACTAAACAGATAAATACTGAACTATCTTTAACACCCTACAAATGATTTGGGATACGCTATAGCAAACACTAAACAACAACTTCAAAGACAGACCATTCAAATTTAAGAAAAATTTCTCTGCTTAAACTGGATTTAGTAGATGAAATAGCAAGAAATTAACTAAATGATACCCAGTCAAGGGGCATTAAAAAGCATGAGGCTCTAAATCTGCTGGTATATGTGTCAGCAATTATAATGCTAACTCATTGCAAGGATCTAAAGTTATATAATCATGATACAAGCAGATGTCATGTTCCAGATTGGACCCATAACTTAAAAAGTAAAATTATATTTCTGTGAAAAAACATTTCACAAATTCTCATTGTTACAAAATTTAACATAGATGAGTCAGTCACAAAACAAAAACAGAAAAGTGTATATAAGTGTGTAAAACAGAAATTAGCGAAGTAGTTTAGATGCACAAAATTTGAAACTTTAAACTACATCAGCTGAAAAGAGAATTAACCATCAATGTTTAACAATTAAAATATAAGTCTACATATTATACATACAGAATGTTAAATACATCATTTGTCAGTGAATGTGAACTATAAAATCTCTGTAAAAGACACCTCATGAAAAGAACAAGTTGAAAGTTACTGGAAGTCTCTTCGTGGTAAAAATAAGTTCAGCAAGTATACAATGTAGATGGAAGAACTAGAGCAGAGCTGCTGCAAATATGTTGAACAAAACAATATTAATAGCACAGGACTGGAAACAATACTAAAGAAATAACAAACAGCAACTCTTCAGAACCATATCTCATAACATTGATACAAGATTCTGATTTTTTATTGATAGCATTGTAGGGAAAAGATATCAAGAGTGCATTAAATGTACCTACATGGCTATTGACTGCCATTACTGTTCTTATTCAAAAAAATTTAGCCAAATCACTCAAGCTAAAACATACTGCCCAATGGTTTGTGAGAACATCATGTGCAAGATAAACACTGGTAACTCAATCTGCTTTTACATGATAAATGTGCCATCAACAGTATTATAAGGCCCAAGAAAATTGGGACAAAGAAAGCAGTGTGGGACTATATAGGATAGCTACTAATCAATTAAATGATACAACAAGAAGAAACATTAAAGAATACGAGGAACTTAGCTGTGGTATAGCTGGACTACCGGAAAGCATTTGATAGTTTACAACGTGGGTGGATTATCAAAGAATTACAATTAGCCAAAATCCCACAAAATTTGGTTTAATGATTTACTTCTCAATGGTGGCAACAAACAAATCAAAGATGACGTTATATATTAATAATAAAGCAGTCAGCTAGGTGATGGCTTGTCACAATGCTTTTGTATCCTTTTATTAAATCCCCTATCATACTAACTCACAAAATGTAGTAAGTCAGGAATGGATTTTAAAATATTTTCCATCCTTCCTTTGGAGACAACTTGCAGCTGCTTTGGGCCAAATATCAACCATATCAAAAAGTAATTGTATTTTATTACCCAATATAATAGGAGACTGGAATAAAATTTGAGGAATCCAAATGTACATTTTGTGGGATAAGTTGAGAGAAAACATTGTTTCTTTTTGCTACCCAACCCCAACCAAGTTAAACTTGAATAGCTTGTAAATATAGCCATTACATTTTAGGTGAGATCTTAAAAGAATCTTGGACAGGTTCAACTGATAGATACTCTGATTAATTAGTAGGGGTCAAAAAATGAAACTTAGGTGAAAAAATATACTTGACAGAACTCTCAGCCTACAAAAACTTAATATCATTCACACCACATTTTCAGTGCATATCCTGACATCTATATTTGGTTTTCTGAGAACAAATAATCTTCTTTTTTTTTTTTCAAATTGGGAAAACAATCTTTCTTTATGATCTTGCTGCTATGCAGGTTACTTGTCTAAATATGCTCTAAAACTCCTATCAAAAAGAGAAGGCTTACATGTATGTACACATGTACGTATGTATACATACTTACACACACATACATTACATACATACATACACACTAGACATACATAAATATATATACAAACAAACAAACATACATACATACATACAAACAGAGAAAAGAAAAAGAAAACAATTATGACCTTATGAGAAATTTGCAGATGCTACATCCAGACTTGCTATAACTTTAGATTTCTATAAATGATTAGTGGGGTACTTAGTTATGTAACTAATTGGCACATTACCAATTATAAAATCTCTCACAAAACCAAAAAGAAGGCTAATAAAGAAATTACAGCTACTTGCCATTAATGGAATGGTGAAAATATGTGAAATATTCCAGGAGTTTAGCCTGTAGTATGTACACATACCAAACACATAACACCACACAAATACATGAGCTGATACATAGATAGAAACACATACATACATACATGCATACATACATGCATGCATACATGTATGCATACATGCATGCATACATACACACATACATGCATACATACATGTGTACATGCATGCATACATACATACATGCATACATGCATGCATACATACATACATACATACATACATACATATATACATACATGCATACATACATATATACATGTGCTGATGCAGAAAGTGTTCTGCAGAAGCTACTTAAAGATATTGCAGACTCTTCTTTTGGTGGTAACTTAAGCTATTGCAATATTGGGAACCTTTTTGTATCATCAGCAAGTATCTCAGAGTCATTTTGCCCCACTGCCTATATGCTTTACATTCACTTACTGAAGTTTTATAACTGCAACCTCTTGATAACCACAACTCCCATTGTTGGCCTCATCTGACATGCATATTTCCCAGTTGGCATGTGAGAAATGTCAAGTCTGTCCTCCCAGAATGCTGTGAATACAGCCATAATGACCATTTTTATAAAAGAAATGTCTAATCAGAGCAATGCTATCAACACCTTCCCTAAAAAGATGAGTCTGTCCTTTAGATCCACTTGCCTATTCCAGTCAGCAGCTTGATGCAAAATGAACAATGAGTTCCCACAGCTATTTTTTCCTTAGGTACCTTATCACCCATTATGAATTTGATAGCTTTTGGTGGATGAGGCTTTTTGGTAACTTGTTGGGTTAACTCTATGTAGGTCCATCCACTCAGTAATTTCTGTAAGGACTATTTGCATCAGCCTCTCCCAGGGAATTCCAGTAAAAAATGTGGTGCAAGTTGTAGAGAGCTGCTCCACACTGTTTGTTGATACATACATAGAAACTTGCATGCATGTTTATATATATGATAGAAGCATGTATGCATACACACACAAACATACATACATACATTCACAAGCACACACACACAAAGTCATTCAGACACTTGATGTGAACTGACACATTCTTGACATGGTTGATTGAGATTCCAATTAATGTTATATATGTTGTATATCTGGTAATTCTTCTGATAATACATTAAAGAAACCTTTTCCTCAAGTTTGTAACAAGACTCATCTCAAACTTGAATATGGCCTGTAACAATTTGCTATAAACGAAACTGCAGAAAAACCAAAGAGAAACAATATTGGAAAAGTAAAGAAAATTCTGTTAGATGTAGTCACAGTAGAAACCAGAACTATAAGGTATATTTTTCTTGGAGTTATGAACCCAATAATGATTATGTAATTGTTGCAAAAAAGAAATATCCCTCAGCGAATTACATGAATAGAGTGAAAGTATACAAAAACATATTTCACACAAAGCTAAATTATTTCACAACAAAGCAATTACACCAACAAGCAACATTTGTTGAACGCAAATGAAGAATTGCTGATTATAATTTTATTCCCCACAGAGTGAACAGTGCACAAATAACAGAAATTAACCCGTTTCTCAAATAAACATGCCAACACCATGTGGTGACAAAAGACCTGACAGCAACTGTTATGATGTTGATGTGTAGTAAGACTGACCATCCATATCGAACTGTCAGAGATTATAGCAACAGCCAATGTAAGTGTATTATGAGCTGGGAGTGTGAATAACGTAAGCAATTGAAATGGATTCCATTAAAGATTATTTCACTTTTAAAAGTACATAAGGCAGACCATTCTTAACTATTGTCGGTCAGAGATCCATTAAGTTATTTTGACATTGATATATAAGCAGAATATATTTACAATAATGTCCCTTGGCAGAAACATTAGCACGCCAGGCAAAATACTTAGTGGCATTTCGTCTGTTTTTACGTTTTGAGTTTAAATTCCGCCAAGGTCGCCTTTGCCTTTCAACTTTTCAGGGTCGATAAATTAAGTACCAGTTGTGTACTGGGGTCGATCTAATCGATTGGCCCTCTCCCCAAAATTTTCGGGCCTTATGCCTACAGCAGAAAAGAATGTCCCTTCAGTTTTATAAATGTGTAGTATTTATATGGCTTCTCTATATCCAAACAGTCTCTTCAAGACTAAAGAAGTAAACAAAGGAAAACAAAACAAAACAAAAATATGGCTTGAGATTCAAACTGCTTTGAATATCCCAACATATCTCTTTGTTATCATCTACAAACCACCAAGCATCCATGGTCAAGTAACTATATATGAGGAAAAAACACCATGAGAGTTGGGAAGGAGCTTCTCAGAATGTATAGATTTTATGCTGAACAAATGGGAAATATGGATACCCCACTGAGACTATTAACTTTAGATTTATACTTGTAATCAATGAGGTACTTATTGGATCATAAGCTACATATTCAGAGTACCAATTTGGGAGTTAGTTACCTTACAATTATTCCAAATAACACAAAGACATAGTAGCCAGTTCGAATTTCATGAAGAAGAATTTAAATAAATCTCATGGCAATCATGCCTAGATATATAAAAATATAAATCACTGAGGTTAATTCTTCCATTGAAAACAATAATTGAGTGTAATGTATTTAATGTAACAGATGTCAAATATCTAATTAGAAATACTTATGTAGTTGGGAAATGACAGCTCAATGACTAATATTCTTATATTGCTTTTGATAAAAACAGAAGACACGTTCCAGACATATTGCAATTTCATTACACTGTTTCAGCCCAATATAGTCTTTGCCATAATTGTGAAAGAAGAATTGCAGAAAAAGAGACATGTATTTAGATGGAGCATTCCCTTCAAAACACAACAGACTTGATATAGTTACTTGAGAGAGAAAACAGAATTACATAATGTTGTGGAGGTTGGATGACCAATGGATTTGAACATTTCACTCAAAATCAAGAAAGAAAATGATTCAGAGTCAGCTGCTTTACAATCTGTACACTTCTCTAATCAGTTTATAAGGATGTGTGGTTAAGAAGCTTGCTTCCCAACCATGTCATTCTGGGTTCAGTCCCACTGTATAGCATCTCAGGTAAATGTCTTCTGCTTTTTCTCTGGCCAATCAAAGCCTTGTCAATGGATTTGGTAGAAGGAAACTGAAAGAAGCCTGCCATCATATAGAGCTATGAAAAACATATTTAGTTTTGGGGAAATATTACCTTGCTTGGAAATAGGTAATGATTGGTGACATGGATGGTAACTGGTTATAGAAAATCTGCTTCAATAAATTCCATCTGATGCATGCACATATGGGCAAGTTGATATTAAACAAAGATGATGATAATTTGTACCCATAATCATAGGCATTGGTTGGTTGCATTGCAAAGTGTCTAAATAATAGTCTGCGGTTCGCAAGTGCAGAAAATGATCCTCTCACTCATACTTCGAAAATTGATTTTTAATAACAAAATATGCCAGACTTTTCTAAAATTGAACATACAATTCTTTACTGATGTTGTTATCTAAATTTTAATGGTGGAGATGTGTTTCTTTGTTAGAGCAATTCAAAAGAATGAAAAAGAAAAGTAACATACCTACATGAAAACACATACATGTAAAGATATAAATAAATACATACACATGCATCCGCACACACATACAGACATACATGCATGTATATAGACAGATACATACACATATATACGTCATGCACACACACACACACACACTCTGATATACTAACGCACAGAAATGTCTGGCATTGTCTAAAGTCATATGAGAGAAAATTTTCACTTTGTGAAAATATTCACCTGGCTTTCATTGTGTTTCAAAGGAAGGATAAATTTTAGCAATATAACTACAAACCATACAGATATGTACAAACTAACATTATACCTCCTTTTCTATGGAGGACATTACATTATAATCAGCAGTTGTTTCATGTATTACATTCTTATACTACATGATGTTCTAATGAAAACAATGCACAGTTCCATCTGTGGGAATGATTGCCTTGGGAATATATATAAACAATACAGCTGATTAGAGAATACTCACACCTACATAAAAGATATTGATAGGACATTCCAATCTAAGTTCCCTCCAAATTCCAACATAACAAAACCATTTAAAGCCAGGAAAAAAAAAAGCACAATATTGTTGCAGAACTTAGTTGACTATGAGATGTGAATGTCACATGAAAAGTTAGTGAAAAAAAGTCTATTTACAAGTAGTTGTCTCAAAACTGTATAACTTCTACAGGAGTGGCTGTGTGGTAAGTAGCTTGCTCACCAACCACATGGTTCCGGATTCAGTCCCACTGTGTGGCACCTTGGGCAAGTGTCTTCTACTATAGCCTCGTGCTGACCAAAGCCTTGTGAGTGGATTTGGTAGATGGAAACTGAAAGAAGCCCGTTAAAATATGCGTTTTACTCCATTCATTAAGTTTATATATATATATATGTATGTGTGTGTATATGTTTGTGTATCTGTGTTTGTCCCCCCAACATCGCTTGACAACCGATGCTGGTGTGTTTACGTCCCCGTAAGTTAGCGGTTCGGCAAAAGACACCGATAGAATAAGTACTAGGCTTACAAAGAATAAGTCCTGGGGTCGATTTGCTCAACAAAAGGCAGTGCTCCAGCATGGCCGCAGTCAAATGACTGAAACAAGTAAAAGAGTAAAAGAGTATCTTCATAATAGATTTCTGTTTGTATGTTGGTTACATTAATAAATAATTCAGTAATGCTCTTATACAGTTAGGATTTTTAGTCAAATTTAAAATAAACAGAAAATGTGCTTATCTGGATGCGTGTAAAACTCACTGTGTTCAGAGAATAGTAAAATATCTTTTCAAAAGTTGTTTGGTATCATTTAAATAACACAGATGGCAATTTGTTAGCTGCAACCAGTTTCTTCCTTTAAAGGACTAAAAAATTTTTGGACATATATATAAACATATAGACATATATATATATATATATATATATATATATATATATATATATATATATATATATATAAGAATATATATATAATGTTTGTGTGTATCTTCATTGTCATTTTGACATTTACTTTTCCATGCTTGCATGGGTCAGACAGAATTTGTTAAGGCAGATATTCCATGAGTGGATGCCCTTTTTGCTGCCAACCCTCACTTATTTCCAAGCTAGGGAATATTTTCCTATGGCCAGAAATATTTTCACTGAGAACTAGAAGCAAATCACACCCCTTGTATTACAAGTGACGCTTGCTTACAGCCATTTTGATGTCAAGACAATAGCATATAAATACCCCTTACACACGCACACATAACAGGTTTCAGTTTCTGTCCACCGAATCCACTCACAAGACTTTGGTCAATCCAGGGCATTTACAGAAGACACTTGACCAAGGTGCCATGCACCAGGACTGAACACAAAAGAATGTGGTTGATATATATATATTAATCAATGAAATTCCAACTTAGTCTGATTTTCATGATTTATTATTTGCAATTTTTACAATTTTACAATTTTATGATATTGGAATAAACTAGTACTTTCATGTGTTATGCAATCATCAGGTTTATGAAGTAACACTTGTATACACACACACACACACACACGCATATATATTTTCTTCTTTTCTTTCACTTGTTTCAACCATTGGACCATCGCTATATTGGATCACTACTTTGAGCAAATCAACGTTTGTACTTACTTTCAAATCCGGTCCTTATTCTTTCGTTTGTCAAACCATGAGGTGATTTAGACAGAAACCAACTAACAATCTAAACTTTTGAAAAGATATTTTACTAATCTCTTAACACATTGAGTTTTACAGAAGTCCTGATAAGCACTTTGACTAAAAATCTTAACATTGCTTAATTTCTCATTGTGTTTAACGTTTTTTGTGATGTCCTGTACCCATATATGCATGTACGTATACATATAGATGTAGGTATGTACATATATGTATGTACATATGCATATATTTATATATTATTTATATTATTAAATGATCAAACACCAAGCATCCTTTTCCAAGTAAGTTTTATCTTAATGATTATTTGCACATTCTACTACTACTACTATTACTATTACTTCCCTGTCTATCTCTCTCCCTCTCGTGTTCTTCACCCTTTCTGTTTTTCTCTCCCACCCTTTCCCTATTCTTCTCTTCCTTTCACCGTTCCCTCTCACTCTTCTTTCTTGACCCTCTCATTGCTGACACATGATGAAAGGGATTCTTTCTTTCTATCCGCTGGCTTCTTATAGAGAAGACGTGATTTTTCTGTCTCTTGTCTCTTCTCTCATTCACGTCTACTAGCGTTAAAAAAAATAACAATTTTTCTATCATCTTGGCCTAACAGCCCTTATTGTTTGTTTTTACTATCCACTGTCCTGTTCTTGTTAACACTTTCACCCTCCGCAAAATATCCCAAATTTTATTTAATTTGCGTTGCAGGAAAGACTATTCCAATGAAGTCGCGTATTGTCCTTGCCTTCAAAACTCGGAGTAGATGGACAGGGACAACTGATGAAGGGAAATATTCTTTATGTTGCATGTCTCGTTTCTCTGTTTTTTTTCGTTGTTAAAAAAAAAAAAAAAAGTTCGTTTTCTGTTTTCGTTTCTCATGGTGTTTAACGTTTTTTGTGATGTCCTGTACCCATATATGCATGTATGTATACATATAGATGTAGGTATGTATATATATGTATGGATATATGCATATATTTATATATTATTTATATTATACATATATATATATATATATATATATATATATATAGAGAGAGAGAGAGAGAGAGAGAGAGAGATAGATAGATAGATAGATAGATAGATAGATAGATATTCTTTTATTCTTTTATTTGTTTCAATCATTTGACTACAACCACACTGGAGCACTGCCTTTAGTCAAAGAAATCAACCCCAGGACTTATTCTTTGTAAGCCTAGTACTTATTCTATCGGTCGCTTTTTGCCAAACTGCTAAGTTACGGTGGTGTAAACACACCAGCATTGGCTGTCAAGCGATGGTGCAGGGACAAATACAAACACACACACACACACACACACACACACACACACACACACACACACACACACACATACAACGGGCTTCTTTCAGCTTCCCTCTACCAAATCCATTCACAGGGCTTTGGTCAGCCTGAGGCTATAGTAGAAGAAAGTTGTCCAAGGTGCCACGCAGTGGGACTGAAACCGGATCAATGTAGTTGATAAGCAATCTACTTAATACACTGTCATGCCTACACACATATATATATATATATATATAATGCACCTATATATACATTAGGTCGTCAAATATGAAATTCGTAGAAAAGAAAAAAAGTTTGCCAATGTTTTATGAATACAAAGAATAGTTTTATTCATCAGAGTATGCACCCATATTGTCAATACACTTTTGCTATTTCAGCAGTAGTTTGTCCAGCCTGGAACTGTAAAATCCTGGCAATCTAGATGCAATTTAATCTTGGAAGGCCTGTTTTACAGCATCGTCGGAATTAATTTTTTCCTATCAAAAAGTTATCCAAATTCTGGAAGAAGTGATAGTCAGTGGGGACAAGATCAAGTGAGTATAGTGGATGAAGAACTTCCAACTCCAACTCCTGTAGTTTTGCCAATGTCATTTTTGCGATGTGTGGTCTGGCGTTGTCTTGCAATAAAATAGAAGTGGATCTGTTGACTAATCTAGGCTGTTTTTTTGTAAGTTTCTGCATCATTTGGTCCAGTTGACTGCAGTATATTTTGGCCGTGATTGATGAGCCAGGTTTAATGAAATCATAATGGATCACACCTGCGCCAGATCCCCAAACACACCATCAGCTTCTTTTTGTGAATTTTACTTTTTGAACATTTACAGTTGTTGTATTGGTCCCATTTCTCATCACATGTTACAGTTCGATTAAAAAATGATTCACTTTTGTAACGAGAAAGTAGCATAATGCAAGCTTCCAAACTTTGCTGTTTCTGATTTTCATTGAGTTCATGTGGAACCCACTTATCCAACTTTTTCATTTTACTGATTTGAACTTGGTGAATCAATATTGTTTGCTTGCTAACACCAAACAACAATGATAATTCACAGGCACTTCAAGATGGATGTGACTCGATGGTGGCTTTCAGTTCATCATTATCTAACTTTGTTTCTGGTCAACCGCATTCCTATTTTGTGAGGTCAAATTTACCAAAACGAAATTTTGCAAACCAATTTGATACTGTCTGCTGTGTAATAACTTTAGAAGGAAATACTCCATTAATATTCCAAGCTGTCTGTGATGCAGTATTTCCAAGAAAGAACTCATAATTCAAAACTGTACGAATTTCCAACTTATCCATCTCTAAACAAAAATAGCACAAAATGATTTATAAATACTTTATAAAGTGCAAAATGAGTTAAAATAAAGAAATAGATGTGTCAGCTTTCTAACAAAAAATAAAGATTGTCAAAATATAATAATGGTGCAAAATGAGCAGCTGTCAAAGTTTACCGTATACCTTACTATAAATTTCATACTTGATGATTTAATATATATAATGGGCTTCCACACAGTTTCCATCAACAAAATTCACTTACAAGGTAGCATTGCCTAGGGCTATGCTAGAAGACACTTGCTCAAAGTGCTGCATAGTGGGACTGAGCCCAAAACCATGTGGTTGCAAAGCAACCTTCCTGACCTTATGAATAAATGAATGATGATGACGATGATGATTGAATGTGATAACTTGTCATCTCATTATTCAATGTTCAAGTGGACTGTTCCTTGATATACAATGCTGTGCTCTAAAATTGTTCTTAGATCAACAGAGAAACTGTGAGATCCAGAGCAAACATAACAGAGAAAACTTATCACCACTACAGAAATGATCATGTATGTCTTTGGAATGATATTCTTGTGCAAGTCTTTGCAGTCCAGGTTTGGAGTTAAACACCTTGCTGAATGCTACACCACTAGTAGTACAGTTGTATATGTTGTGGAAAGAAGTTGGTATTTGTAAACTGTTTCTGTCAGTATGTGTGCATTTTTGATATAATTAAAAAAACTTTTATATGTTCTAATCATATCAAAGAAACATCTCTACAGATATCGCACATCTGTGCATTTCTCTCCCTCTTTCCCTCTCTCTCTCTCTCTCTCTCTCTCTCTCTCTCTCTCTCACTTTATATATATATATATATATACATATATATATATATATATATATATATATATATATATATATATATATATATATATATATATATATATATATATGTATGTGTGTGTGTGTGTGTGTGTGTGTGTGTGTATATATAAATATATATATATATAGACTATGTCCTCCTCTATACATGACCTCATTTCCTCCTCCCGTCTCCCTCCCACTGCCTCCAACCTCATCGTCCACACTCTACACACACCCACTATTTACTTCCTTCCCAAAATTCACAAGCCCAACAACCCTGGCTGCCCCATCATCTCCACCTGCAACTGCCTCACAGAAATGATCTCCAAATACCTCAACCGTGTCTTTGCACATCAAGTGGCTTCCCTCCCCTCCTACATTCACGACACTAACCATGCTCTCTGTCTCTTTAACTCTTTCTCCTTCCCTTCTGGCCCCTCTAAATTTCTGTTCACTCTTGATATCACACAACGAAGGACTTCTTGCACTGAAGAACTTTCTGAACCTTCGACCTGACCCCCAGCCTGACACCTCCACACTTCTTCGTCTGGCCGAACTTGTTCTCTCCCTCAACTGCTTCTCGTTCATGGGGGATTTTTACCAACATGCCTAGGGAGTGGCCATGGGAATGAGAATGGGTCCCAACTATGTGAACCTGTTCGTTGGCTATGTTGAGGCTCAAATATTCTCACAATTCACTGGTCCCACTCCCAACCTATACGGTCATTATATTGATGACTGTATCAGTGTGACCTAACTCTCCTGTAAACAACTAGACACCTTCCATCCAATCCTTCCATCCAGCCTTTGAATTCTCTTGCACTATCTCTAACTTTTCTATCGAATTTCTCAACATTTCTGTCAGCTTACACCACTCCGGTCTCACCACCTCTATCCACTACAAACACACCAACTCACACTCCTACCTTCTCTTCTCCCCACCCTACCTGCACCAAACTCTCCATTCCCTACTCCTATTCCTCCATCTGCAAAGGCTCTGCAGTGACAACCATAACTTTGAGACTCAGTCTCAACACATGGATTGCCACTTCATCTTATGTGGATATTCTCTCATCACTATCCACACTGCCCTTGCCAGGGCACGATCTGTCGACTGTGCCACTGCTCTTTCTCCTCGCACCTGCCCCACCATTGTCCGTCTCTTGTTTCCCCTCACCTACCACCCCCACCCTGTCCCTCCAAAGCACCATTCTCCAAGTCTTCCAGTGACTCCAGTCTGACCCTCCACCTCACATATATCTTCCCCAACCTACCCCTTCCCTTCTTTAAATGATCGCATAACCTGCTTGACTTTTTGATTCACATTTTCTTCCCTAACCCCACCTCCCAGCCTGACTCGTTCCCTTGCTGTTGCCCACACTGTCATACCTGCCCCTACCTCTTCAACACCACCATCCTCACAGGCACCCATCATCGTCCCTATCAGATCACCAACTCCTTTACCTGCACTTCTAGTAACGTCATTTACTACATCTCTTGCTCTCTCTGTCCTTCCCTGTACATCGGTCAAACAGGGCACTGCTTAACTGGTCAGTTTATAGAGCACCTCTGAGACATCAGACTCAGCTATGACACCCAGGTCTTGCGCCATTTCCGCTCTGCCAGTCATTCACTACAACATCTGTCTGTGTTCGGACTATCTTTGCACAGGGTCATCCAGACTCCCGCCTTCACTGTGAACAGGAATTTATCTTCTTGTTTCACTTCCTTGCACCACATGGACTCAACTCACCTCCGCTCTTCAGCTGACACCGACATCACCTCCTCTCTTCATTTGATACAAACCTCATGCCACTCCACACACACTAGCACTGACCACTTCCCAACACCCACACCACACACCGTCACCCACACACAATCTTCAATAGCATCACCACACATACCACTATATGAGCAGCCGCATACACTGTTTAACTCAGTGCAGACACCATCATGCACACTCCCACGCCCATACAAGTACATAATACCTGAACATAGAAAATATATACTCCCACACCCACAAAAGTACCTAATTCCTGAACACAGGCTATATACATACACATGCAACATGCATTAACACACACAACACACATAGACAAAGAAAATGTTCGGACACACACTTGTGTGCACACATCATGTGAAAAAACACACATCAACTGCTACACACAACACACATACACTCACACACGTCAGAGTCACTCACCCCTATTCACACATACACACTTACACATTCACGCACACCATTCTCACATACACACACATGCATGCACACCTCTTGTTGGGATAGTTAGCACTTTATTATCTCCCTTTCATTCAACCTCCTTTTTTTATTATTCTCTCCCTTTCGTTCTACCTCATTTTTTTCCAATCATTCACCATGCTGGACTGCTGAACTTTACAAGTTTTGTTTCATTCTCTCTCTGTATATCTTATTTCTTTCTGTTGAGGAGTATAGGCTTGAAACGTTAAAGACTTTTTCATTTTTCCCAAGTGTCAAACTAATACACTTGCTTGTTGTTCATACACCTATCTTTGTATTTTGTTTTCCTATAAATTTCAACTATATATGTGTGTGTGTATATACATGGTGAGAAGTGAAAAGTCTAAAAGCTTTAGAGAAAGATGCTTTGACATAGAAGTAAAGTAATGTAATGACTGGTGGAAGTGAAAAAGAAGTGGACAAATTAAAAAGATTGTTGGGTAAGACACGAAGTAAATGAGGTGATTAAATGAGAGAGAGTGAGAGTGGTCTGAGGTGTGAGGAAGGATTGTTGAGAGAAAGGTGGTCTGTGTGAAACATGATGGGAAGAAGGGCTGACTGTTCACCTGTTTCATTTGTAAACTTTTCAGCACATTTTTCTTTGGGTTAGACAAATAAGCTATTGGGGCACAGTTTAACAGCTGGATGCCCTTTCTGACATTAACCCTTATTGCTGTTGCACTGGCCAACTCCATTTCTCCCAATGACTCCATCCTATATCTGGTAGTCTGCACCAACTCTAGTACTGAAGTCAATGAGAACAATGAGCTTGTCCTCCTGAGACACAGTTGCTATGAGGGTTTCCACATCTTCTTGTTCGTAGACAATTATGCACTCAATACTGTCACAGAGGCTCAAATATAGCAGAGCATGAACTGCTTTTCCCCTCCCTGCAACAACTTTGGCCTCACAATCAGCACTCAGAAGACAGATCATGCACCAGCCTGCTCTGCAAAGGCCATATGTGGAACCAACAATCACTGTCAAAGGAGAAACCCTGAAGGTTGTTGATAAGTTCACATACTTTGGCAGCACACTTTTCAGATCTGGGAACATTGACAACGAAGCCAACACGATGCCAAGAGAAACTCAGCATGCAGGTGGCAGAGGCATTAGGCTGGCCACCAAGTTAAAGGTGTACCAAGCAGTTGTGCGGTCTACACTACTGTATGCCTGTGAGACTTGGATGGTTTACAGATGCCACTCCAAAAAGCTAAACCACTTGCACATGAACTTCCTGAGAAAGCTATTGAAAATCACCTGACAAAACATGGTCCAAGACAAGGAAGTTCTCTCTCGGGCCAACCTGGCAAGCATTTATGCACTGCTGAAGAGAGTGTGAATCAAGTGTGTAGGCCACCTTGTTTGAATGCCTGACACACAACTACCCGAAAGACTATTTTACAGCAAACTGGCAGAATGTAAGAGCACACAAGGTGGACAGCAAAAGCACTTCAAGGATACACTCAAAGCCTCACTGAATTGCTTTGAGATCAACCCCAACACCTGGAAAAAGCAAGTGCAAGACCATCCTGCCTGGTGAAGCTGCACCAGCAGAGGTTCATCTTCCATGAACAGAATGGGATTGCAGGAGCACAATGAAAACTTGATTGATACAAATCCAGAACCAACTCCTTGTCTTCAGTACCAACAGACGGCCATTGCCTAGCCTGTGACAGAGCCTTCCAAACACACATCAGACTGATCAGCCACTACTGGACACACTATGACCCATCTTCTTCCATTTGATATCTTTGATCATCATCAGCAGTAATAATAATATATGTATCTATGTATATATCTAACATATGTATATGTATCTATGTGTGTGTATGTGTGTATGTGTGTACACACATTTATATATATATATATATATATATATATATATATATATATATATATAGGTGCAGGCATGGTTGTGTGGTAAGAAGCTTGCTTCCCAACTGCATGGTTCCAGGTTCAGTTCCACTGCTTAGCACCTTGGACAAGTGTCTTATTCTATAGCTTTGGGTTGACCAAAGTCTTGTGGGTGGAATTGGCAGATGGAAACTGAATGAAGTCCATAGTATATATATGTGTGTATATGTTTGTGTCTGTGTTTGTCTCCCCCACACCACTTGACAACTGCTGTTGCTGTGTTTATGTCCCCATAACTTAGCAGTTTAGCAAAAGGGTCTGATGGAATAACTACCAGGCTTTAAAAAATAAGTACTAGGGTTGATACATTTGACTAGAACAAGGTGGCGCCTCAGCATGGGACACATATATATAAAAGATAGATATAAAATATGTAGCTGATGCCAGTGGCACCTGACTGGTGGCACATTAAAAGCACCATATGAGCGCGGCCAATGCCAGTGCCAGCTCACTAGCTCCTGTACCGGTGGCACATAAAAAGTGCCCACTACACTCTTGGAGTGGTTGGCATTAGGAAGGGCATCCAGCTGTAGAAACATTGCCAGATCTGATTGGGGCCTGATGCAGCCTCCTGGCTTGCCAGTTCTCAGTCAAACCGTTCAACCCATGCCAGCATGGAAAGCGGACATTAAACGACGATGATGATGATGATGATGATGATATATATATATATATATATATATATATATATGCGAGTAAAAATAAATACAAAAAAGGTGGGTTTTTTTGTATGATTGTGTATAGAGGAATATATTATTTTGTTTAAAAGAGTTCCAACACTGTCTGTTTTTTATGTTGTATTTATATTCCTGCAGAACTAATGTGGGGTATAGAATATGGAATATACAATATATAATATAATATACAATATAAAATAAAATAAAATAAAATAAAATAAAAATGTTTGGCACCATGAAAGAAAGTATTGAATGTAGATTAAATATATAAAGGCGACTTGAGTTTCAGGGCTATTTCCCTTCGTCATGGCCGGTATGACAGACTTTAACAGACAGTCTGTTAAAGTCTGTCATACTGGCCATGACGAAGGGAAATAGCCCTGAAACTCAAGTCGCCTTTATATATTTATATTTTTATATTTATATATTTGATCCTTTATATTGAACACTCAATATTTCATCTACATTCAATACTTTCTTTCATGGTGCCATCCATTTTTATTTTATTTTATTTTATTTTATTTTATATTGTATATTGTATATTATATTATATAATGTATATTCCATATTCTATACCCCACATTAGTTCTGCAGGAATATAAATAAAACAAAAAACAGACAGTGTTGGAACTCTTTTAAACAAAATAATATATATATATATATATATATATATATATATATATATATATATATATATATATATATGTATATGTATATATATATATGTGTATACTACATCTATATAATGTAAGGGAATACCAATGTGGGATCCAGGCAGGTACCTTATCTGCACTGATATAATCCAGATCTCTAGGATAAACAGCTACACTGTACTACACTCAATTGGTAAATCCTGTGTTCACTTCATTGGACTTCATACACCAAACAGAGTATATAATCAACACATTATAAAGAAGAGTGGAGAATTATACATTGTCAAAACTTGCTTATTACTGTATTATTGTCATTAAAGTCACAATAGATTCCAATCCAACATGTGTTTCTGCTGCATAAGTGACCTACAGTCTTTTGATGCAGTACTTTTGCGCATTGAGTTGCTGTAGTTGTAGTACATATTCATCCAGGGTAGACATTCCTATGTAAGGTTTTACCTTGGCAAGTGGATGATGTGAACTGTTTGATAAAAAGGTCATTCTAAGTTTAACTGACACCAAAACAATAGCCATATCATATTTCAAAGCAATCTCTGTTATCATGCACCCTCGGATTTTATGATCCTTCATCTAGAATATAGCTTAAGAAAGACTATCTAACACTAGATTCCTCAGTTTCCTCCACTCACCCTCTTAGGTAAAACCTTGAGCAAAGCTGCATAGGAATATCTACCCTGGATGAATTTGTACTGCAACAGAACCAACTAAATACACATAAATGCTGCATCAAAGGATACTAGGACACTTATGCAGCAGGAATATGTGTCAGATTGGAATCTAATGTGAATTTAATGAGACTAATACTGTAATAAACAAAGTTTGAAGATGTATAATTCTCCGTTCTTCTTTATGATGTCTTGATATATATATATATTCTTGTCTTTTTATTTGATCCTGAAAAATACATATATGTGTGTGTGTATATATATATATATATATATATATATATATATATATATATATATATTATTGTCGTTTTATTTAATTCTGAAAAATACATATATGTGTGTATATATATATATATAATATAAATAATATATATATATGTATATATATATATATATGTATATATATATATGTATATATATATATATATATATATATATATATATATATATATATATATATATGCAAGAGAGGCGATTGTGCTGGTATGGACATGTGGTGAGAATGGACGAGGATAGCTGCGTGAAAAAGTGCCACACCCTAACAGTTGAGGGAACCCGTGGAAGAGGTAGGCCCAGGAAGACCTGGGCTGAGGTGGTGAGGCAAGACCTTCGAACATTGGGCCTCACCGAGGCAATGACTTCTGACCGAGATCTTTGGAAATGTACTGTGTGTGAGAAGACCCAGCAAGCCAAGTGAGACCTAAATCCAAGGCCTCTGCCAGGGGTGTAGCCAGCCCACTTATGCGTACCTTTCCTACATTGGACACTAAACTCCGCTTGCGAAGACTTGTTGAGGCATGTGAAATCGAACTAAATTCGATGACTGGCACCCATGCCAATGTCGTCTCCTTCATTGGACACGAAACTCAGCTTACGAAGACTTATTGAGGCAAGCGAAAGCGAAATCGGGATAGCACCTGTGCCCAGCATCGCCTTTCTGGCACTTGTGCCCGTGACATGTGTAAAGATTTTCGAGCGAGATTGTTGCCAGAGCCCCTGGACTAGCTCTTGTGTCGGTGGCACATAAAATACACCATTTTGAGCGTGGCCATTGCCAGTACCACCTGACTGGCCTTCATAGGATTTTCGAGTGAGATCATTGCCAGTGCCCCTGGACTGGCTCTTGTGCGGGTGGCACATAAAATGCACCATTTTGAGAGTGGCCATTGCCAGTACTGCCTGACTGGCCTTCGTGCGGGTGACACATAAAAG